>NC_085140.1:121549435-121564435 GCF_024139115.2 Armigeres subalbatus
ATGAACATAATTATTTTCTGCCATTAAGCACATGGTCAGAATTCGAGAAAATTCTCAATATGCTTGACTTCGAAATTCATAATGTAGCATTATAAATCCAATAATATACAGGAAAATGCAATAATAAATTCGTAAATCTGCATTATGAATTCATTAAGATGTTTCATAGAAATTACGAAATGCATAAGGCATGATTATGGCCTCTAAACGTTACTTTTTCAATTCATAAGGTAGGGTTTTGAATTGACTAATATCTAGCGTACAGCGTTCATAATGTTTCATTGGGATTTCATAAAGGTGCCTTAAGAAAATAATATGTACTGTATTAAACATAAAAATTTAATTCATAAGGAGCCCTTTTGAATTTCAAGTTCAAAACTTGTGGCAAATTTCCAAAAGGCAGAATTATGATATTCGATAGCCAATTTGCCTGAGTGTAAATAAACGGTTCGGTTGCTTTGCTGGTAGCAGTTCGTGTTGTGCTATTCTATAGATAGATACTATACTACTACCATTACTATTATGATGACTTTCCATCGCACAAAATCCCACCATGGATCGTATCGCTAGCGAATAATGGCTCACCGGCAAGGGGTCGCCGACCCGAATTCCAGAACGGCAAGACTGTGCTTCACAGGATCATTTCTGTAGGCAAGTTTTCACCACACGTTTTTTCCGACAGGAAAAGATATCCCACCCACGATGATGAGACATTGGTGGCCAGTTTGGAGCGTGAAACTTGGTTCGGCTTTCGCCCATTCGATTCGTTCGAGAGGGTACCGGACTTCTGATGATCGGCTTCCTTGCAAAAAACTGGCCGCGGTCTGAGTGGTGTTTTTGATTATTTTTATACTTTTAGAATAAAAAAACTTATTGAAGTCGTTTAGGAAGCAAGGGAAATGCTATTTCTTGTTTGGTGAAAATAGTTGCAGTTGCAGACACGCTAATCAGCTGTACGGACAAAGAGGGAACAACATTTGTAGCTAACCTGAAATGCTTGGCGCCGTATTCCGACAATCGACATTCATCAGTTTCATGTTCTGGGCATCTATAAATATGTATAGTATAACTAACGTAGTCTGTCAGAGTGGCGTACATGCCGTTGTACCAATAAAAATGTGAAAAAGGAATAATTAAAAAAATGTTAAGGTATGTTAATGCTGCTTTCTGGCGCATACACCACTTTGCTGAATTACGGCAAATATACGATAAGCTCTTTTAAAAAAATGCAAGCATTGCACACATTATTTGGAGCAAAAATATGAAGTTACGACGCTGTATGCGTTTATAGTAAAAGTGTCAAATAACCAACGGTTGTGCTTAATCTTTAGTAATTTTCGCCCCCTCTATATGCTGCTATTACTAGATCAAAAGCACGTGGTTTTGCTTGTTTCTTTGCTCATTCGATACGTTCACAATGTGTGGTAGTTACGCTGCTTTAGCTGCGAGTGTGTATCAACCATATATACGAAGGAGGATGGAGGTAATATGCGCCATCCGATTAAAAACAACAGCGGAGCTGCATTTGAAAAATATTCATGAACGCAGATATGTCCTACACGGT
This sequence comes from Armigeres subalbatus, assembly GCF_024139115.2. Lineage (NCBI taxonomy): Eukaryota > Metazoa > Arthropoda > Insecta > Diptera > Culicidae > Armigeres > Armigeres subalbatus. The sequence goes on from NC_085140.1 coordinate 121,551,000, forward strand.
TGGCAAAAAATCTGCTCTTTTATTTTTCACAATTTTAACAATCAAATAAAATTCATTTAGTGAGTGCAACTAATAGATGGATATTTGAGTTTTCCAAATGTTTTTTTTTAAATTCAGTACAGAAGTAAAACAAACCCGTATTTTGACACTGAAATTAAGATTGCAAACAAAGAAAACCCTCAAAATATCGAGAATACAATCCATCCATTACCAAACTTCTATTTAATTCAGGATTTCCTCCAGAAATCTCCCGAAAAAAATCTTGAAATAATCATCCTGGTGTTAGTTCATAAATTTATCCAGAAATTGTTTGTAAAGTCTTCTAAACATCTTCAAACTTCAAACAATTCTATGTGACAATCTCTAGGAATTAATTCGGTAAGTCATACAAAACATTCTTCAGACATACCTTTATTTTTTTTGGAATTCCTTCAGAAATCCTTTGAATATTCCACTATTTAAGAAAATAATTTTAAAATTCCAACAGGATTTCCTTTGGAAAATCCTTCCCGAATGAATTTAGAAACTTCTTCGGAACCTCTTAAAGGAGTTGCTTTCGAATTTCACTAAATTCTTACAAATTCCTTCGGAAATTTCCATAGGACAACTTTAGTAAGTTCCGTAAAAAAATCTTCCGGAAATTTGTTCAGAAGTTCTTCTAACGATTATTAAGGGAATTCCTCCAAAAAATCCTTTAGTAATATTTTCAGAAATGTCTTCAGGAAATAATTCAGAAATTATTAAATTATTAAAAAAATTATTATTTTTTATGGAAATCTCTACACGAAAAATTCCATTTATTCAGAAATTCATCCAGTAGTTCATTTGGAATTTCCTCTAGAAGATTATAGGGTGAAGCTCTAGGAGTACCCGAACAAATTACAAAAGAAATTTCCAAAGTTTTTCAAAAGAATGTTCGACATTCAAAAGTCTTGAGAAGAATTTTCAGAGGATTTCCCGTACAAACTTTCGAAGAATCTTCTGGATAAATTTTCAAAGACTTTTCCAAAGGTATTCCTGGAAGAATGTGCAATGGAATCACCGGCGAATTTTTTGAAAATTATTTGGGACTCCTGAAGGAGCCCCCGAAAGTATTTTAAGAGGAATTTACAAATTAATTATTTAAAAAATTTCCGATGGAAAACTTGAGTGGATTTTCGAAAAGTATTCCTAAAGCAATTTCTGAGAGAATTGCTGAAGAAGAAGGTATATTAGATGGTATATTAGCATTTCCATATCATTGTAAAATGCGTTCGATTCTAATGTCTTTTAATTGTTTTGGTGTATGCTGTTATGCTACCGTAATATGGAAATATGACGTATAACGTGACGTGTTAATTGTACCCCGTTGGATTATTTTTGTCCGGAATGAAATTTCCAATTTTTTTAGGGTTTTCAAAACATACTTAAACAAATTCAAGAAGTTTTTTTGTTTTATTTTTATTATTATTTTTCCTTGACATAACTTTTAATAAATATTTGTAGCGGTCTTTCCCTCCAAATGGGAAACCAAATGACAGGAACTTACGTATTATTTACTCAAACATGAAATCACAGAAATTTTCAAATTTCCGTAGTTTCTATCTATGGATCCGTAGATCCGTAGAAAGCATTCAATTCCGTAAATCTACAGAAATTTCCGTAGATCTGGCATCGCTGTAATACAAGTAGTACGCACCGGTGTATTTGCTGTGCATGTGCCCGCGTGTATTTGGTAGGGTAAGGGAGGTATTTTGGACCACCAGTTCGCCGGCTCATGTTTTGAACCACTGAGTGCAAATTCCTCTTGGTGGTCCAAAATAAGATCCCCTGTAAGGGTGGTTCAAAATACATTTTTACAGATCAAAGTGATATTTGGAAAACTCAAATATCCATCTATTAGTTGCACTTACTGAATGATTTTTATGTGATTGAAAGAAATTTTTATGTGATTTTAGAAAAATAAAAAAAGCTGATTTTTTGTCAATTGCGTAATCTCTGCTTGGACGATATATGTGTTAACATTTCTAAAAGTCTTGAATTAAATAATGAGGTAACAGTATTAATCAATATTTGCAAAAGTGACAATTCTATATATATAAAACAAAGTTGGCATTTGTACGACCGCGCATCACTCAAGAGTAGACAGTCCAATTTTTGCTAATTTATATCCCTTTTCTTCTTCTATTTACGAGGAAAAATGTTATGATGAAACTGGAATACTGTGAAGATCAATGCAAATATTTTTTCGTTGAAAAGGTTTTTCGTACAATTTTGCATGTTTTTTTCAATTTTGATCATCTTCTTTATATATAAAACAAAGTTGGCATTTGTACGACCGCGCATCACTCAAGAATGGACAGCCCAATTTTTGCTAATTTATATCCATTTCCTTCTTCTCTTTACGATGAAGTTGAAAAAAATTGACAATCAAAATCGAATCTCTCCGATGAAATGGTTTGTCGTGCATTTTGTATTGTAATTTCAAAACATGTCCTCTAAGTTGACATTAACATCATATAACGGAAAGATCGATTTGTGTTAATTTTGGTTTGGCTACTAAATTAATTCGAAAAGTGTCATGATAAAAATGTCAAAAAAAAGGAAAAATTATTTTTTGCAATTCCTGATCATAATACCTGGTTTACCTTTGAGTGATAAAACGGCCTACTTTTCCATACCAATGAAATGGGTGCTTTAATAATCATTATGCAACTCAAATGGGTTGCATAAAGTTCATTATAGCACTCATTTGGGTGCTATAATGAAAAACCAACATTAGGACAGTAGTTACATGACTACATTTTGCTGAATTAGCTTGGGTGAGTGTTCAAATAGTGTATTCTCTGCGCCTCGTAATAAATGAAATAGTTTGATGGACATGACATCAAAATTTTCCAAAGGCAAGTCCATCTATCGCTTCATGGCTTGTCGAGCTATGCAATGTGGCACGATAACATGGAATCTGATTGTTCTCTGCAGCAACATAATTTATTGGCATGAATGATCATGTGGAGTAAATTCGATTGTACAATTTTGGTATAGAATTATCATAATAGAGCCCATTTTTCGTCATTGCAAAAAATAGCGTGTGCAACTCGTTGCAAAACACGATTTTTTCAGCACTCGTAGTATTTATCCAACTCGGCAAGCCTCGTTGGATAAACGTACAACTCGTGCTGAAAAAATCATCTTTTTGCAACTAGTTGCACAAACTACTATTGAATAACCGGTTTGTTTTTTAAATAAATTGTATACGTAAAAATATATATCAGCAAATTGATCAGTTTTGGGCGAGACAAAGTTCGCCGGGTCTGCTAGTTTTAATATAATTCTAGACCAACATTTGAAAAGGGCGTAACAGCCAAAATGTATTCTTTCTGATTCGTCGTCTACATATATAGTTATTTGTGTAGACGAAGAATCAGAAGGAATAAATTTTGGCTGTTACGCCCTTTTCAAATGTTGGTCTAGAATTTATCTTTTCGGAAATGCCAAAACCCTTTTAGGATTCGTGGGATAATATGTGTGGTATTAGACAATCAGATAAATCTCCGAGAATAATTAGTATGACAGTATGTGTATGACCAATGGTTAGTATGAAAAGATACGATTCTTTTGGTAGCCTAATAATAGAGCAAAAATCACATATATCCTAGCATAGATTCTTTTTGCTTTGAAATTATTCGTTCCATGGGCGTAGCCAGGATTTCGATTAGGGGGGCGAACTTTTTTGGTCTTCTAAATCGTAGTTTTATAGTAGTTTTATAAAAACACATGAATATTAACACATGAAACCAAATCGAAACAATAATGGATTTAAAAATGCGTGATTTATTGCTCATCTGATATTTTAAAATAAAGTGAGAAAAATATTATCGAACTTAGTATTCAGAAAGAATATAAAATCGGCTGTAACAATTATTATAAAAATCCTGCATTCTTCCATAAGTTTAAGAAAACTAGAACCATGCATCTGAATTTCTAAACAAATCCTCTCTGAAATAATATTTATTATAAAATAGGCAGAAAAATCAATATGCAAGCTTTCTCCAGGAATTCCTTCGACAATTGCTCCTGGCATTCTATCCGAAATTCTATCAGGGATTCTTTAGGAATGCCTCCAGCAACTTCTTCGGCAGTGTCTTCAGGAATTCCACCATAAATTTTGCCGGGAATTGATCCGAAAATTCCACCATTATTTACTCCAAGAAAATCTTCACAAACTTCTTTATAAGTTCTGCAGAATTCCCTGCAATAATTCAAATAATTTCGTGCTGTTTCCCATATTTTTTAAGAATAAGAGTATTTCGTTGGAATTCCGCAGAATTGCCAGTAAACATTCCTGAGAATTTCACGAAAAATCTTCGAATTTCTTGTGTAAATTCCATAAAATTTTCCGTGAATTGCTTCGAATAATTTCTTATGAAAAATTCAAAGAATTTCTCCGGAAATTTATACAGAAATTATACCGAAAATGAAATCAACAATGGAATTCTCGGAGGAATTCCTAGATTAATTTGCAATGAAATCCTGAAAGAATTCCGGTGGAAACTTCAAGATTTCCACTGGTAGATCCTCCAGGAGTTTCACCGAAAATTACTCCTGGAATTCTTCCAGGAGTTCCACCGGCATTTCCACCAAGAATTTCTCTAGGATTTCCTTCGAGAATTATTCCGGTAGTTCTATCGGCAGTTCCTCTGAAAATTCTTCCGGGAATTTCGGCAGAATTGGAATTATTTAGGCTTCTTCAGGAATTTATATAGATTTTCCACCAGAAGCTCCTCCGAGAATTTCTCTGCGAGCTCTTCAGGGAGTACTCCGGGAGGTCCTCTGATGATGATGATGGTCCAGCTACAAATCCGAGGTCCGAGGCACTTCTGGAGGAATTTGTAGATAAATGCCTAAAGAAATGCTAAATGAATTCCTGGAAGAAAGTCTGATTGAAATCTTGAAAGTATTCCCAGATGAATTGCTGAAGAAAATCCATACGGATTGTTCCGAAGAAATTTCTGGAAGAACTCTTGGCAGATATCCGAGTAAATTCCGAGTAAAGTCCGGAAGGAATTCTAGTACACTTCCGCGGAAAATCTCCCGGAGAAATTCCTGAAGGAATTCCTGGAGAAGTACCTGAAGAAACTCCCGAAAAAATACCTGTAAGAATTTCTGGGGAAATACTTGGACGAATTCCAGGAGAAATTCATGAAGATATTTCTAGAGGATTTCTTGAAGAATATTCTGAAGTAATTGCGGAAAGAATTCCAGATTGGAATGCTAGATGATTTCGCTATTGAATGTTTGGAGGTATTCCCGGAAAATTTCCTGGAAGTAATCCCGGAGGAATTAAAGGAAGAGTTCCGAGAGCAATGCACGGAGAAGTTCCTAGAAGAATTTCCGAAGGAATTTCTTATAGATTTACAAGTGAAATTATGGAGCTAAATCGGAGGATTTCCATCATAAATTTTTGAAGAAACTTCTGGTAGATTTTTGGGAAGAAATTCCGTATGTATTCTTGACGGAACTCTCGAATGCATGCCTGAAGGAAATGCCGGATTTTTCCTGAAGAGAGAATAACCGAAGAAATATCTAGAAGTAAATCTTGGAGAGAAGAAAAGAAATCTTCAAGGAATTTCCTCGTGAATTTCCTAAAAAAAATTAGTGGGGGGTTTCTAGATAAGGTGGAAGTACAATTACATGATAAGGATTTTCGAACGATTTTCAGAGGAATTTATGGATAACTTTCCGGAGGAATTCAGAAGTTTCCAGGGGAGCTTCTAGAAGGATTTCAAGGAGAATTTTTGAGTCGAAAAATGTTGCGAGTTGTTTTGAACTTTCATATATTATGGATCCTGGATGCCCTAATAAGTTTTGGGAATCTTTTGAATTTCAACCACCTATTTCTGTATATGATTGGATCGTAAAGTGCACATTAGAGTGATTCAAATTTTGACTTTTTCGCTCCCCTATCCTTAAACGATTGTTTTTGCTATTTTAATAGTCCTCCCAAATTTTTAGCTGATTTGGTTGTGCATGTGCCGTTTAAAGGTTATATGAAAATTACTATGAGAATTGCCACTTATGTAAAGAATCGTTTCGTGAAGCAGCCCAGAATCTATTTGAATATATGTAACGCATCGCTATCATAGAATAGATCCTAAGCTGAAAGTCAGTTGTTGTTGCGAAGCATTCTGACTTTTGTGAGCAAAACTATAAAGAAAACAGAAGTGCTCATTATTGATATTGATGTTATTCTTTTACGTGTTAAAATTAATTTCCCACAATTCAGTATTTCCCTAATAACTTTTGTTGCCAGCATCAAATCGTTTAGCAACAACAACAATATTTTCCCTTGTTAAATTTTCTATGTTGCTAACGTATTCATCATTTTTAGAGCTTAATGATGGGGAACGGTTTTTCACAAAAGTTACTGTTTTCATAGTAATTTTCATACAAGCTTTAAACTGCTTGTGCTCAGTCAAATTACATCCAAATAAGATAAAAATTTATGACGATTATTAAAATGGCAAATGCCATCGTTTAAGCATAGGGGAGCAAAAAAGTCAAAATTTGAATCACTCTAGTGCACATGTTTAAGGGAATTCATTTCAGAACTCGTGCAATCTTTTCACAATTTAGGGGGGGGGCGACGGCCCCCCACCTTGGCTACGCCCTTGTAGTGTAGATTCTTTGAGCATTGAAACTGATCGTTCCATGACCTTACAACAAGATTCTCTGTCAGAAAATGTATGAAATTAACAATGAAGAAAAATATTGGTCTGAAGCCTCAAACTCTTAAAAATTTAATGAGAAAACAAAGAATAGCTACATTGAAATTCTATGAAGTTCATTGGTACTATACCACGGAGGCAATTTCAGAATCATTTTCAAAATTTTATTTTAAATTCTCTGAAGTGCCTTCTTTCTGATATTGCAGCAACTAGTTCATATTGGCACAGCATACAACATGGCAGGTCTAAAAATTTGTTTGTTAATCAAAAGTTTGTTCTTAAGACAAAGTTTTGATTTTCTGTTTATAAGTGGTCCACTTAATAAAATTGTTACATTTATCTTGAATGCCTTCAATGTGACTTTTAAAAGATAATTTTTGGTCTAGCAGAAGTCCTAAATATTTGGCTTCGCTAGACCAATTAATTGGAACCCCATTCTTAGTGAAAATATGTCTGCTAGAAGGTTTCAAATAAGAAGCTCTCGGCTTATGTGGGAAAATTATAAGCTGAGTTTTGGAAGCATTCGGCGAAATTTTCCATTTTTGCAAGTAAGTGGAGAAAATATCCAAACCTTTTTGCAATCTACTACAAATGACACGAAGGCTACGCCCTTTGGCTGAGAGACCTGTGTCATCTGCGAACAAAGATTTTTGACACCCTTTTAGCAAATCAGGTAAGTCAGAAGTAAAAATGTTATACAATATCGGCCCCAGTATGCTGCCTTGGGGAACACCAGCTCTTACAGGTAATCTATCAGATTTAGAATTCGGATAGTTTACCTGCAGTTAGCGATCTGATAAATAATTTTGGATCAGTTTAATAATGTACAGAGGAAAATTAAAATTCATCAATTTCACAATCAAACCTCCATGCCAAACACTGTCAAATGCTTTTTCTATATGAAGATGAGCAACTCCAGTCGAATATCCTTCAGATTTGTTGAACCAAATTTCGTAATTCGTAACTCTTAATAACTGATGAGTGGTTGAATGCCCATGGCGAAAACCAAATTGCTCATCAGCAAAAATAGAATTGACATTAATATGAACCATCATTCTATTTAAAATAATCTTTTTAAACAGTTTGCTTATTGAAGAAAGCAAACTGATTGGGCGATAACTAGAAGTCCCAGCTGGATTTTTGTCCGGCTACAAAATTGGGACAACTTTGACGTTTTTCCATTTATCTGGGAAGTATGCCAATTGTAAACATTTGTGAAATATATTAACCAAAAAGGATAAAGAGCTCTCAGGGAGTTTTTTGATAAGTATGTAGAAAATTCCATCATCACCCGGGACTTTCATGTTTTTAAATTTTCTAGAAATTGATCTCACTTCATCCAAATTAGTTCCTAACGAAGGGTCAAAAACATTCTCTTGATTGAGGATGTCTTCGAAGCTCCGTGTAACCTGATCCTCAATTGGACTAGTGAGACCTAGACTAAAATTATGGGCACTGTCGAACTGCTGAGCAATTTTTTGAACCTTTTCGCCATTTGTTAATAAAATTTTATTTCCCTCTTTTAGCACTGGAATTGGCTTTTGAGGTTTTTTAAGAATTTTCGTTAATTTCCAAAAGGGTTTCGAACTGGGATCCAACTTCGAGACATTATTCTCAAAGTTGGTATTTATCAGAATAGCGAAACGTTTTTTAATTTCATTTTGCAAATCTCGCCAAATAACTTTCAACGCGGGATCGCGAGTTCTTTGGTATTGCCTTCGCCTCACATTTTTAAGACGGATCAGTAGCTGAAGATCGTCGTCAATTATAACGGACAGCACAGCACGGAAGCACGATGCGGTCTGACATTGCTCATAAATCATTGTCAACTTTGTTCTAGCATGGGGGAATGGTCTTGCTTTACTACCCTATTCGAATGTTGAGTATTTCATGAAAACTGCAATATTAGGTGCATCATTGCTTCTATATCAACGAGTAGAACCCGGGCAGAAGCAATGAACAGCATAACAAAACATGATATGGACTTGATTGATATAAGAGATAAAAGAACAGGCAACAATATCAAAAATTTGCACCGAAATATCATTTAAATATCAAAATATGCTATGGATACGAACAAGCACTTGATATTGATCACTTCTTACAAATAACATAACTTGATTTCCTCATGATATTTCAGTGCAAAATATTGATATTTTCGCCTGATATTTTATCGCTTATATCAATCATGTCCATATTTCATTTTGATATCTTATCAAGATTTGATATTATTGAGCTACTTTCGTCTGCTCGGGAAGCGCAACGTAGCTTATAAAAATATGTTAACAAAACAAAATGTTAAACGTCATGTCACTCTTAACATCAGCCGGAGCCACCGTGAGTATAGAGATGTCGTAAAATCCCGATTAATCGATTAGTTACTAATCGATTACTCTTGATTCTTATCGATTATTGAATCGATTAATAATTGTATAGTAATCGATTCAAAATTAATCGATTATCACAACGATGAATCGATTAATCGAAATAATCAATTAATTTTCGACATCCTTATGATGTCGTAAAATTCTGATTAATCGATTAGTAACTAATCGATTACTCACGATTCATCTCGATTATTGAATCGATTAATCGTTGGGTAATAATCGATTCAAAATTAATCGATTATCACAACGATGAATCGATTAATCGAAGTAATCGATTAATTTGCGACATCTCTACTAGAGATGTCGCAAATTAATCGATTATTTCGATTAATCGATTAATAGTTGTGATAATCGATTAATTTTGAATCGATTATTACCCAACGACTAATCGATTCAATAATCGAGAAGAATCAACAGTAATCGATTAGTTACTAATCGATTAATCGGGATTTTACGACATCATAAGGATGTCGCAAATTAAGCGATTACTTCGATTAATCGATTCATCGTTGTGATAATCGATTAATTTTTAATCGATTACTACCCAACGATTAATCGATTCAATAATCGATAAGAACCGAGAGTAATCGATTAGTTACTAATCGATTAATCGAGATTTTACGACATCTCTAATCTCTACGTGAGTATTCTGGGTCTTTCTTTCCAACTAACAAGAAAAATCCGGTTATCATCCTATCCCGACAGGCTTTAAAAGTTTGTTGCCCAATGAGGACATTTGGAACTAAGGAACATAAAATTTCCCGTAAAAACCTTTCGGTTAGCTTATGGAGTTATGGAGATCAAATATTCAAAGCGTAGGCGGACCAACAGAAGACGTCTATGGCCATCTTCAAGATAGTTTGAATATTACAAACACAGCAGAATAATCTTTCGTACATATTTATTCATACATTACAATAATTACACTCAAAATAATTGTCACTTAATTTCCACTATAAAAATCAGGTAGGCTTTAAAAATCTACATTTATGTATGACGACCTTACTTGTGTCTAATAAAACTTACTCACATGTCATATGCCTACCAAAAAGAAATGTAGGTAAATTTAAATGAAAACGTAGAAAACAATATCTATATTCTTTTCTAGTGAATACTACTTGTCACGAATGTATGAAAAATATATGAGTGGGGTACTCAGACCGAAATCCATGTTTTGCATCAATCGCTAATGAAAAATTGTGCAGAAACATCATGAGAGCAATTTACAAAAATAAGCCTTTGAGTATGAAATAAATATCTCATAACTCTATTTTTGGTCCCGTCCGCCTCTAGTGGACGGGAATTATTATCTCTCACAAGAGTATTGCGCAAACTATTATTCCAATTCACTTAAAATCTACCTGTTTGTTGAAATTTCAATTCACTTAATTTTAATTACATTTTTTAGTGAATTGAAAGCAGTGAGTACCATCACTAACAAATCATTTAACTTCTACAAACGAAACTAGATGGAAAATATCCACATATGTTTTCATGTAATTCTTAAGTGAAAATTATTTTGAGTGTAGAAAAGGACAGGAAGCTCCCGATGCGTCTATTCGGGATCTGCTGTGACACATTGATTGATAAGCATGCACGAGGAAGGAAGGTATGTAGCTAAGAGTCGACTACCGAGGAAGGAAGATGACTTTCCTTGTTGGGTGCTTAAGTTTATTTTCCGGAGTCTCACAAAACCCGATCCTTGTATGGGGTCTTATTAGGGTAACAAGTTACCAAATCGTTGCGAAACAAGTGAAAAAGTCCAGTTGCGTCTAAGGTCCTGACATCTGTACTGGAATATCCCAGAGGTGACAAAGGCCATTAATGTAGACTTGGAGTAAACGAACGTCGAGACATCCTCATGCTTGGCTCTTCGTCTTGACTTCTGCAGATCATACCACCGTTTCACTTCACGAAATTTTTATCTTTCACAACGGGAGAAACCGGGTAAACAACAGCATTAGAGTCAAAGGCTTTCTCCCATTTTTTCTACTAGTCACTTCCGTCTTTGTGTCTTCATTTTGATGAATGTTTTGGTTTTCGAACTGTACGCCATCATCTCGGCAAACTGCCTGGAAATCATTACTGTTGAATTGAGAACATTTCAATAACAATAAAAAATCAGAGCTAACTTGATAATTTTTACTGCAATGGTCCGATAAAAGTTCTCGCTTAACTTTTCAAAAGGACCTAAGTAACATTTTTTTCATGAATTAATTTGAGTAGTGCAATCCTAGGATAGGATGTGACAACTCAATTCAGACTGCCTTATTGTTTTTTAGTCGGTTGCTCCGACGAGGTGGTCGCCAGTGCAACCAAAGTAATTTGGTACATAATCTTCCAAATATCATGTATCAAAACTTGATGTTTTTCTTTCCGTTCCATCCATTGTTTATGTAAGATAAGCGAAAGACTAACAGACAGAAGTATTCGCTAATGAAAATATGACTTTGAGATCGAAAATGACGGAAATGTGAATGATAATGTTTAAAATCAACAGTTTTAAACCTTTACAACCCTTGAGAATAATTTATAAGGCGTTTGCAGCTCAATATAAATTTATTTTGTACCAAAAACTAGAACTCAAACATTTGCGTAATTTGTTTTATATCAACTTTACAAACTTGCAACACGGCCAAACTAACAACATGCTGCCCTACGAAAAACGCCCGCCGCCAATCGAAGTAATCGATTGTCATTTTCAACCAATCAGCAACCGGTACGATTGTGACAGCAAATCGGTACGATTTTTACTGACTACTTGGCACATCCTATCCTAGGTGCAATCAAAAGCTTTCATATTGGTCTGTTGATTGCAATATTAAAATTATTTTGTGAAAACAATATTACTTAGGTCCTTTTGAAAAGTTAATCGAGAGTTGTTCGCTAGTAGCATGTATGTGATATTCTAGAGTGGACTATCTTGTACTTTAAAATCTTTGATCTTAGTATCAATGACAAAATGGTAGATAAGAATCTAAAGAAACTATTAACGACAAATACTTGTGTTATGTGCGTGCAGTGAAATTGATGCACTCAGACGACATTTCTATGAAAAGGTCTGAAAAATCACAAATCTCTTTTGGTGCACCTCCAAATCTCCAAGGATTCTGCTGAAAATTGGTCAGGAGACTCCACTTAAGATACTCACTGAAATAGAATCTGGAATATTGAATCTGGAATATGTTTGAAAATGGTGAACAGGTCTAATGTTTATTTGTCATCTCCCTCTTCAGTGAAGAGAAAAGCCTCCACTACTACCGTGCGAGCCATTTCAATGCGATCGATGTCGTCTGTGTAGCTCAAAAACACAGGCGATCGTATGATGATAGTCAACCTTTGAAAGTGATGCACTAAATAATAAATAATTATCGGGTTTGATTATCCGGAGGATTCGATATTATGTGGTCAGGTCATTTCCTGTATGTAGTTTTAAATAATATTACCCGCCATTAATATTTCTTATAGTAATCTCAAATGCATATATTTGTGCATTTTTGGAAAATCTGAAAAAAAAAATCAAACAAGCAAATGCATTTTTTTAAATTCTGTCGGACTATTTTCTCACGAGTGAAAACCAGCACGCCAGGATGCAAACTATCCACATTTGGACCACATATCGTATCCATCAATACTACCCATGACCTACGGCTTTGATTCCTAACTGAAGAAAGGCATTTTGAACTCTTTGCCTGACTGACCGTGACGTTCGCACACCAGGATAAGCTGTCGGTCAGATTAGGAGCGCTATCTTTAGGATTTTCTTATCTTAATGCAGAATAATCCGCTTTGACAGCCAATAAGCTTCGGCTTATGACCTCCAAGAAAAGATATTTTAGTTACTAGATAAAGATTGTCGCTGTCGTCGCTGTCCGGAACATCTTTTGCTGGCGAGGATAGGGGAGCTAAATGTCAAAGAAGGAAAATCCATACGATTTGACAGGTATGTACCACACATGTTTCGGACAGCAGAACAAAGGGAACCGAAGCGACAATCTTTATCTAGTAACTAAAATATCTTTTCCTCCAAGCCAACAAGCCTATTTACGCGTTGAATAAACCATTGGTACTTGTATTATATATTTTCAAAGTTCGTATTAGATCATCTGCCCCTACATTAAGTACATGTGATCCATTAGTATGGGTTTCGTTATATGCCTTTTCTACCCACTATGAACCGGCTACAAACACTCTAGAGCTAACAACTAAGGGCGTGGAATGAAATAAAAAATAATACACACAGCGCTAAGATGGCAACATTTGTTGTGCTTCTCGATGATATTTTATTATGATTGGAACGTTGGAAAACTTAGCAGCATGGAGTAGCATACTGCTAGTCACA
>NC_085140.1:121569435-121589435 GCF_024139115.2 Armigeres subalbatus
TCGTCAGCCGGATTCTTTATCGTCTAGAGATCCCAACGCAGATCATTTGCAAAACGTCGAGAGACCTGAATTAAATCTTCAAAGGATTACGAAGCAAATCAACGAAGGATTCTGATTTGTCAAGGAATTCCTAAACCAATCTTAAAACGAATCTGGAGATATTCCGGAGCAAATCAACGAGAGATTCTAAAGCAAATCCTCCATGGAAGGGCATTTTTCACAGATTCCCAAGGGTATTGCTTAATAATACTGGAAAGAATCCAGTAGGAATTCTTCTGGATTAGGATTGGAATACTTCGATGAATCCGAAAAGAATTCTTTAGAGATTGAAGTGAGAATTCTTCTCGGATTCTGATGAGAATCCTTCTCGGATGCTGATGGGAATCTTTCTCTGAATTCAGAAACAAGCTAATTTTTCTTCCACTCATTTCATTAAGTATGATAGAGTGAATATGAGAGATAACTCTTTAGTCTTCAAACTTTTTCGGTAATTCATTACGCTATATGTTGAAAACTGATATCACTGCTAACTAACTTATCAAATCCTAGGGAGGGCTAATTTTTTTCTAGGGAGGGCTAAGCCCCCCCTAGCCCCCCCTTATTTACGCCAATGATCGCAACTTACACTATATATACTACTATAGTGTAAGTTGCGATTGTTTTCTTCAAGTCGAGTCAAGTACGAGACACTGAAAACGACCACACAGTTGCGGTCGAGATGCGTATCTGCAAAGATATCGAAATAGTTGGTGGAATTAAAAGACGAGTTTAGTCTTAGACGGTTGAATACATTCCTCTAAAAAGAGCTTAAAATAGTTTTTCTGATTTTAGTTAACTTCAGGCTGACTTTGAAGACTTGGATTAGTTTCCTCTAAAAGCAATGATTCAGTTAGATGTTTGTTGTTTTAGCTAATTCTGTAATAATTTTACTTCTGCTTGGATTAGTTTCCTCTAAAAGGAATGATTTAGTTAGATGTTACTCATGTTTGTTGTTTTTAGCTAATTCTGTAATATTTTTACTGGGCACGTGCAGTGTGAAGATCGTATGAAAATTACTACGAAAACAGTAATTTTTACGGAGAACCGTTCCGCATCGTTAATCACAAAGCTTTTAAAAAATGTGAGTACGTTAGTGACATAGGAAATTCTGCAAGGGAAGAGATCGTCTTTGTTGCGAAACGATTAAATGCTCGCAAGAAAAGTTTTTAAGGAAATACTGAATAGGGAGAAATTTAATGTAACTCCTAAAAGAATAACATCAGTATCAATAATGAGCGGTTTTGTTCTCCTTATTACTTACAAAAGTTAGATCGCTTCGCAACAACAACTGTATTCTATGAAACCAAATGGTTGATTTCATTAAAACAGTTAATGAGCCACCTCACGAAACGTTGAAAAAAAACCCAGATTAATCCACCTAGCGGTGATGGCGCCTTTCTCGCGCAAAAAGGTAATAAATGTAGCCTTTACGCTTACACCTCGATGATGTACAAGAAAGGCAAAACAGTTACACCGTCTAATGTTGTGATAGAAAATTTACACTAGTAGACGACAGATGGCGCTGCCAAAAGTTTCTCGAATTTCCTATGTTCGAATTTTGACTTTCGGACAATTTCATAGTACTATGAAACTGAACGAAGAGCATACTTACGCCTAAATGCGTGCAACACGAGCATCTTTATAGTACGATGAAACTCTTAATGGGAAGCCACGGATAAAATATTCATAGATGCAAGGCATTTTTCATAACACATTATTGTTCTATGTGACTATGTCTCATCACTATTTTAATATTATCTATTTTTTGCAATTTGCAATTATTATGAAATTCAATAGTGATCAACAGCGTTTTAGTCTCTGTCGGATGCAACTTGTTGCAAGAAAATCGGTTAAGAGTTTCTATGTGAAAATTTGGCTAATGTTTTTTATGGCATTTTGTGCACACACACACGCACACACATACACACACACACACGCACACACGGACAGACAGACATTTGTTCAGCTCATCGAGCTGAGTCGAATGGTATATAACACTATGGGTCTCCGGGACTTCTATCAAAAGTTCGATTTTGGAGTGAAATGATAGCCTTTCGGTACAACTTAGTTGTACGAGAAAGGCAAAAAAACAAATTCCCATAAATAAATCAATATTAGCAATAAACAATTACAAAATTTCCACAAAATATTTTTACTTTCCACAAAATAATTAAAATAAAGAAGATAGGAAAATTTCCAAAAAAAAAATAGAGTGATAAAATTAATAAAATTTTCCATGAATAATAAACGCTTTTTAAGAAGAGGTCATCTACGGAAAAAAATGCTCAGTTTCTTGTTTTTTTAATTATTTTTTTTTGTGGAAATTTTCTTATTTTCTTATTGATTTTTTATAGTTTATTTGTGGAAAGTTTTTTATTTTTTTGTGGACAAAAAAAAAAGTGTTTTGTTTCGTAATTGATTATTGTTTATATTGATTTGATTAAGGAAATTTTTTGTTTTATTTTAATGAAACATTTTGATTCCGTTATGGAACATTTCTTTTTTTGCAATTTTTGCTTTTAAAGGTGGTTATTTATTTTTGTTTTGTGGAAAATTCTTATTTTTCTGTGGGTTGGGGCTGTCCATATAGCACGTGGACAGGTTTGGTTTAGGGCTGTTCATATAGCACGTGGACAGGTCGGATTAGGTACCCTCTTCCCCAGCGTGGACATTTACCATACGCCCCCCTCCTCCTAAACTGGCCACGTGGTATATGGACATTCCTTCATGTATTTTATAAGATATATTAAATATCTTAAGACTATCGGAGTATGGCTATCTAAAAAAATGTTTGAAATTTCGTGATTCCGTGAAATTTTCCGATTCAAACTAATTTTATATCGTTCATTTGTTGGTATTTTTCGGTGGAAACTAAACACACACTTTGCATAATTTTGCATGACGTTTCGGCCTACTGCTTTTCAGCCATCATGAGATTTGCAATAAATCAATTGTTCACCACCACGGTATACAGAAAACAAGGTAGGCTCGTTAGAAAAATGACACATCGAATGTGACGCATATTTTATCGCCACATGTTGGAGTACAAAAGTAAGCATGCTGCGACCGTATAGCATCGTCTCGGATCAGCTTGTGCGAAGATAGCAGTGACGTCATATGTTTACATTCAAACTGAATATTTACATACGTGATGAGCCTGCCTTGTTTTTTGTATGCCGTGGTTCACCACCACACTAGTGGTGAACAATTGATTTATTTTAAATCTGATAATGGCTGAAAAGCAGTAGGCCGAAACGTTAAGCAAAATCATGCAAAGTGTGTGTTTAGTTTTCACCGAAAAATATCAACAAATTAACGATATAAAAGTTCACGGTGACCCAGAACCTACTAAATCAAATTAATTTTATACATCAACCTTCCCACAAGACTTTTAGGACCTTGTGGCTTGAAAGGAGGCTGTCGAGGCTCTTGAATAGATGCTGCCGATCCTCTCGAAAGGAGGCTTCCGAGCCTCCTGAAAGGAGGTTTTCGAACCTCTTGAAAGGAGGCTTCCGAGCTTCTTGGAAGGAGGCTTCCGAGCCTCTTGGAAGGAGGCTTCCAAGCTTCTTGGAAGGGTGCTTCCGAGCCTCCTGAAAGGAATCTTCCGAGCCTCTTGAAAGGAGACTTCCGAGCCTCTTGAAAGGAGACTTCCGAGCCTCTTGAAAGGAGGCTTCCGAGCCTCTTGAAAGGAGGCTTCCGAGCCTCTTGAAAGGATGCTTCCGAGCCTCTTGACAGGAGGCTTCCGAGCCTCTTGAAAGGAGGCTTCCGAGCCTCTTGAAAGGAGGCTTCCGAGCCTCTTGAAAGGAGGCTTCCGAGCCTCTTGAAAGGAGGCTTCCGAGCCTCTTGAAAGGAGGCTTCC
Source organism: Armigeres subalbatus (assembly GCF_024139115.2). NCBI lineage: Eukaryota > Metazoa > Arthropoda > Insecta > Diptera > Culicidae > Armigeres > Armigeres subalbatus. The sequence goes on from NC_085140.1 coordinate 121,573,334, forward strand.
GAGCCCTCTTGAAAGGAGGCCTGAGCCTCTTGAAAGGAGGCTTCTGAGCCTCTTGAAAGGAGGCTTCTGAGCCTCTTGAAAGGAGGCCTGAGGCCTCTTGAAAGGAGGCTTCTGAGCCTCTTGAAAGGAGGCTTGAGCCTCTTGAAAGGAGGCTTGAGCCTCTTGAAAGGAGGCCTGAGCCTCTTGAAAGGAGGCTCTGAGCCTCTTGAAAGGAGGCTTCTGAGCCTCTTGAAAGGAGGCTTCTGAGCCTCTTGAAAGGAGGCTTGAGCCTCTTGAAAGGAGGCTTCTGAGCCTCTTGAAAGGAGGCTTCCTGAGCTCTTTGAAAGGAGGCTTCTGAGCCTCTTGAAAGGAGGCTCTGAGCCTCTTGAAAGGAGGCTCTGAGCTCTTGAAAGGGAGGCTCTGAGCCTCTTGAAAGGAGGCTTCTGGAGCCTTTGAAAGGAGGCTTCCTGAGCCTCTTGAAAGGAGGCTCTGAGCCTCTTGGAAAGGAGGCTTCTGAGCCTCTTGAAAGGAGGCTTCTGAGCCTCTTGAAAGGAGGCTTCCTGAGCCTCTTGAAAGGAGGCTTCTGAGCCTTCTTGAAAGGAGGCTTCTGAGCTCTTGAAAGGAGGCTTCTGAGCTCTCTTGAAAGGAGGCTCTGAGCCTCTTGAAAGGAGGCTCTGAGCCTCTTGAAAGGAGGTTTCAAGCCTCTTGAAAGGAGGTTTCCAAGCCTCTTGAAAGGAGGTTTGAGCTCTCTTGAAAGGGAGGCCTGAGCTCTTGAAAGGAGGCTTCCTGAGCCTCTTGAAAGGAGGCCTGAGCCTCTTGAAAGGAGGCTTCTGAGCCTTCTTGAAAGGAGGCTTCTGAGCCTCTTGAAAGGAGGCTTCTGAGCCTCTTGAAAGGAGGCTTCTGAGCCTTTCTTGAAAGGAGGCTTCTGAGCCTCTTGAAAGGAGGCTTCTGAGCCTCTTGAAAGGAGGCTTCTGAGCCTCTTGAAAGGAGGCTGAGCCTCTTGAAAGGAGGCTTGGAGCTCTTGAAAGGAGGCTTCTGAGCCTCTTGAAAGGAGGCTCTGAGCCTCTTGAAAGGAGGCTTCTGAGCCTCTTGAAAGGAGGCTCTGAGCCTCTTGAAAGGAAGCTCTGAACCTCTTGAAAGGAGGCTTCTGAGCCTTTTTGAAAGGAGGCTTGAGCTCTTGAAATGAGGCTTGAGCCTCTTGAAAGGAGGCTTGAGCCTCTTGAAAGGAGGCTTCTGAGCCTCTTGAAAGGAGGCTCTGAGCCTCTTGAAAGGAGGCTTCCTGAGCCTCTTGAAAGGAGGCTTTGAGCCTCTTGAAAGGAGGCTTCTGAGCCTCTTGAAAGGAGGCTTCTGAGCCTCTTGAAAGGAGGCTCTGAGCTCTTGAAAGGAGGCTCTGAGCCTCTTGAAAGGAGGCTTCCTGAGCCTCTTGAAAGGAGGCTTCTGAGCCTCTTGAAAGGAGGCTTCTGAGCATCTTGAAAGGAGGCTCTGAGCCTCTTGAAAGGAGGCTTCTGAGCCTCTTGAAAGGAGGCTTCTGAGCTCTTGAAAGGGAGGCTTCTGAGCCTCTTGAAAGGAGGCTTCTGAGCCTCTTGAAAGGAGGCTTCTGAGCTCTTGAAAGGAGAGGCTTCTGAGCCTCTTGAAAGGAGGCTTGAGCCTCTTGAAAGGAGGCTTCTGAGCCTCTTGAAAGGAGGCTTCTGAGCTCTTGAAAGGAGGCTTGGAGCCTCTTGAAAGGAGGCTCTGAGCTCTTGAAAGGAGGCTTGAGCCTCTTGAAAGGAGGCTTCTGAGCCTCTTGAAAGGAGGCTTCTGAGCCTCTTGAAAGGAGGCCTGAGCCTCTTGAAAGGAGGCTCTGAGCCTCTTGAAAGGAGGCTCTGAGCCTCTTGAAAGGAGGTTTCTGAGCCTCTTGAAAGGAGGCCTGGAGCCTCTTGAAAGGATGCTTCTGAGCCTCTTTACAGGAGGCTTCTGAGCCTCTTGAAAGGAGTCTTCTGAGCCTCTTGGAAAGGAGGCTTCTGAGCCTCTTGAAAGGAGGCCTGAGCCTCTTGAAAGGAGGCTTCTGAGCCTCTTGAAAGGAGGCCTGATCCTCTGAAAAGGAGGCTCTGAGCCTCTTGAAAGGAGGCTTCCGAGCCTCTTGAAAGGAGGCTTCCGAGCCTCTTGAAAGGAGGCTTCCGAGCCTCTTGAAAGGAGGCTTCCGAGCCTCTTGAAAGGAGGCTTCCGAGCCTCTTGAAAGGAGGCTTCCGAGCCTCTTGAAAGGAGGCTTCCAAGGCTCTTGAAAGGAGACTTCCGAGCCTCTTGAAAGGAGGCTTCCGAGCATTTTGAAAGGAGGCTTCCGAGCCTGTTGAAAGGTGGCTTCCGGGCTTCTCGAAAGGAAGCTTCCGAGCCTCTTGAAAGGAGGCTTCCGAGCCTCTTGAAAGGAGGCTTCCGAGCCTCTTGAAAGGAGGCTTCCGAGCCTCTTGGAAGGAGGCTTCCGAGCCTCTTGGAAGGAGGCTTCCGAGCCTCTTGGAAGGAGGCTCTGAGCCTCTTGAAAGGAGGCTTCTGAGCCTCTTGAAAGGATGCTTCTGAGCCTCTTGAAAGGAGGCTTCTGAGCCTCTTGAAAGGAGGCTTCTGAGCCTCTTGAAAGGAGGCTCTGAGCCTCTTGAAAGGAGGCTTCTGAGCCTCTTGAAAGGAGGCTTCTGAGCCTCTTGAAAGGAGGCTTCCTGAGCCTCTTGAAAGGAGGCTTCTGAGCCTCTTGAAAGGAGGCTTCTGAGCTCTTGAAAGGAGGCTTCCTGAGCCTCTTGAAAGGAGGCCTGAGCCTCTTGAAAGGAGGCTTCTGAGCCTCTTGAAAGGAGGCTCTGAGCCTCTTGAAAGGAGGCTTCCAGCCTCTGAAAGGAGGCCTGAGCCTCTTGAAAGGAGGCTCTGAGCCTCTTGAAAGGAGGCTTCTGAGCCTCTTGAAAGGAGGCTCTGAGCCTCTTGAAAGGAGCCTCTGAGACTTTTGAAAGGAGGCTTCTGAGCCTTTTTGAAAGGAGGCTTCTGAGCCTTTTTGAAAGGAGGCTTCTGAGCCTCTTGAAAGGAGGCTTCTGAGCCTCTTGAAAGGAGGCTCTGAGCCTCTTGAAAGGAGGCTCTGAGCCTCTTGAAAGGAGGCTTCCTGAGCTCTTGAAAGGAGGCTTCTGAGCCTCTTGAAAGGGAGGCTTCTGAGCCTCTTGAAAGGAGGCTTGAGCTCTTGAAAGGAGGCTTCCTGAGCTCTTGAAAGGAGGCTCGAGCTCTTGAAAGGAGGCTTTGAGCTCTCTTGAAAGGAGGCTCTGAGCCTCTTGAAAGGAGGCTTCTGAGCTCTTGAAAGGAGGCTTCTGAGCCTCTTGAAAGGAGGCTTCTGAGCCTCTTGAAAGGAGGCTCTGAGCCTCTTGAAAGGAGGCTTCTGAGCCTCTTGAAAGGAGGCTTCTGAGCTCTCTTGAAAGGAGGCTTCTGAGCCTCTTGAAAGGAGGCCTGAGCCTCTTGAAAGGAGGCTCTGAGCCTCTTGAAAGGAGGCTTCTGAGCCTCTTGAAAGGAGGCTTGAGCCTCTTGAAAGGAGGCTCTGAGCTCTCTTGAAAGGAGGCTTCCTGAGCCTCTTGAAAGGAGGCTTCTGAGCCTTGAAAGGAGGCTCTGAGCCTCTTGAAAGGAGGCTCTGAGCCTCTTGAAAGGAGGCTCTGAGCCTCTTGAAAGGAGGCCTGAGCCTCTTGAAAGGAGGCCTGAGCCTCTTGAAAGGAGGCTTCCGAGCCTCTTGAAAGGAGGCTTCCGAGCCTCTTGAAAGGAGGCTTCCGAGCCTCTTGAAAGGAGGCTTCCGAGCCTCTTGAAAGGAGGCTTCCAAGGCTCTTGAAAGAAGGCTTCCGAACTCTTGAAAGGAGGCTGCTGAGCCTCTTGAAAGGAGGTTCACAAGCCTTTTCAAAGGAGGCTGCCGAGCCTCATGAAAGAAGACTTCCGAATCTTTTGAAATTAGGCTGCCTAGCCTCTTGAAAGTAGGCTGCCGATCCTTTAGATTGTAGATTTTAGTTAGGAAGTAAATTATTCAATATTTTATCTCAATCAGGTGGATTACATTGAAGATATTTGGAATTTGTTCATTCGACGTTTTGCTTTCTATGTTTTGTAATTCCCTCCATACACTGTACTGGTTGGGTTGGACAAGATGCAAAAGTCTTTGATTTACTGATCTCCATGCATATTTTGTACAATCAATACATACAATGTTTTAGAATAGAACAAAAACAAAACTAAGTTTTTATTGAAATTGTAATACATCCGCCATTAAGCATTTTAATTCGGGGTATCCCCTGCTGGGGCCAGCGAAGCTACCTTCGGGGTACATGTACACCAGGTTGAAAACCGCTGCTCTAGTACTGAGACGCTTGATAAAACTTACATATGAATTTGGAAGATTCATTGATCTTTTTGAATCGTTTGAAAAACTGCATGTGTGACATTTTTAGCCAAAATGAGATTTTTATATATGTATGTATTATGAATTCTCGTGTAGAAATACGTATTCAGAGATAGAACACGGAAAGAACTCACTATACATTAGAATAAACATCTAAATTGATCAAAACAAAAATATTACATTTCCATGTAATTTAATTTCACTAGAATACATCACTTTTTGAAAGTTCACTGGCCAAGTTAATCTTTTTCGTTCTTGAGTTTGACCACTCGTCGCAGACGATCGAAAAACGCATCGTGCGATGCCAGGAGATGCTCTTGTGGTATTTTACCAGAAACCATCAAATGTCGCTACAACACTTTCACAAAAAAACATTATGTTTTAGAGCAGAGGCGGCATCCAATATATTCCAGACAGTGAAACTCATAGCCTCGAAATGAAACCTGAATACACAGCAATGAATCAAAATATGAAAGACCACTCGAACTCACGACTCTCAGATGGATTCGAATCCCGTCGAAGGAAAGTGGTTACCTTTAATACATTCTTCGCTTTAAAATCTTCTACATAATGCACATATTCACATCTGAAGTTTTAGAACATTGCTAATTAATGTCCTTGTCGGGTGGTCCAATACCCGAAAAATGAGATTGATTGACCTAATATTTTCTGTTTATTTTACACTAGCAGACCCGACGAACTTCGTTTCACCTAAAATTGATTCATTTTTTTTACGTGATTTTTTTATCTTAAAAGTAAGTTCATCACGGTACATAAAATTGATTCGTTCTCTCCTTAGTTCTCGAGTTATGCAGAAATTTCTATTTCATTTGTATGGGAGCCCCCCTTTCCAAAGGAGGGAGGGGTCTCGCACCACAGGAGTTGGTCTGTTGGTGTCAGAATGAGAAAACGATGTTTTCGAAGTTGGTGACCGCCAAAATTATGTGAAACCAGGGTGTGGCCGTTGCGGATGAGGGAGATGTGCTGCCGGTCCTTGAGATTCAGCATCATGTTCCAGGGTGCCGTGGATCCTTTGACCTTCCGTAGCTGCGTGGCGAAGGTTGTCGACTATTGTTTGCAAGCGAAAATAGCTAGGATCCATGAGAGTTTCGTTTGGTCGCTTTACAATGCAGCGATGGGACTGGCGGAATCAGTCAAGACAAGGACCGGTGTGTCGGAGTGAGTAGGAATAGAGCTGCGATTTCCTCAGATATGACGCTGCATTTTTTAGGAAGGCTATCCGACACCTGGGCTGCGAAATGGTGAGTTGACATCCGGGAAGGGGCGCCTAACATTGCTGTGGTCCTCACAAATTTCCAACACTCACGCTTCCACGGGTCTTCCGATGACAATTGACCGCCAACTAAGGGTTGCGTACTTAGCTGGTAGTGCAGCCTGGTAGTGCAGTTGTCCTTCTGACATCAGCTAGAGTGAGAGGGAGCGTCATGTGGGGTCTGCCTAGGATGTGGTGGGGTTCGATAGTGGGCTCTGTTGAACTTCTATAAAAAGCTGCATGTGTCCCCAAGCAGGCCCTATCAAAGCGACCGTGTGCCGCTCAAAGCGCACTAGCCTAGTCCTGGTGTTGGGTGGGACTTTAAACAAATTTGACCCGACTGACCGAGCGTCTGTTCACCAAGGAGGTGCGGCTCCAACAGCGTCTGTTCTGGCATCCAGCGGCTGAGTGTGAAATGCTATTCCCCGGAAGCTATACCTAAGATGGTAGCCCCATCCCGGTGGATAGGGAACCTTGGGCCAACAACCTACTGTTCCCGAAACATCAATTTGTTCGAGAATCCGATAATGAAAGAATACGGACTGATTTTACGGCGACGACTCTTAGCGCGAAACAACGGACACGAATAGGAACATGGAGCGTTTTAACCCAAGCCCAGCAGGGTAAATTGGCACAACTTGCCAATGAGGCATGCCGCATGAAGCTTGAGATCCTGGGACAGAGTGAAGTCCGTTGGCCAAACTTTGGAGAACACAGAACGCCGTCGGGACAAGTTCTGCTATACTCTGGTTTACGAGGTGAACACGCTCCCCGGCATCGCGGAGTTGGCTTCCTACTAAGCGCTCAGGCACACTCTGCGCTTATGATGTGGGAACCTATAAGTGAAAGGATAATCGTTGCCAGATTTAGAACACGGGTCCGAAACCTTACTGTAATCCAATGTTATGCGCCAACCGATGCTGCCGACCTGCAAGACAAAGAGAACTTCTACAGTCAACTCAATGCCGTCGTAGATAGAATTCCGAAGGGTGATATCAAGATCTGTTTGGGCGACTTCAATGCGAAGATCGGATCCGACAACTCGAACCATGAGCGCATTATGGGACGCTATGGTCTCGGAGAAATGAGCGAAAACGGAAAGCTGTTCGCAGAGTTTTGTGGTAATAACGACATGGTGATCGGGGATCGCTCTTCCCTCATCGACCGGTTCACAAAGTCACGTGGGTCTCCCTGACGGCTTTACAAAAAATCAAATCGATCACATCTGCATCAGCCGAAAATGGAAACGGAGCCTTCTTGATGTACGGAATAAAACGTAGTGCCGATATCGCATCTGATCATCACCTCCTCATCGGCGAAATACGCCGGCGCATTGCGCGGATTCGTCGGCAGGAGGAAAGAGTTGACGACGATTCAACACACGCCGACTGGAAGATGCCACGGTGAAACGGTCCTTCGTTGAAGAACTGGAGACGCGTGCTGCAGATATTCCGGAAGGTGGCAGCGTGGAAGACCAATGGACCGCCATCACGAATGCCTTCATCGCCACCAGCGAGAACAATCTGGGCGAACTGTGCACCCAGAGAAAACAATGGATCACCGATGAGACCTGGAGAAAGATAGAGGAGCGAAGAGAAGCCAAAGCCGCGATAAAGCGATCGAAAACCAGAGGAGCCAAAGTCTTAGCCCGTCAACGATACGCGGCTCTTGAGAAGGAAGTAAAACGCTCATGTCGACGGGACAAGCGAGCGTGGGCAGACTCTCTGGCCGACGAAGGAGAGAGAGAGCCGCCGCTACCGGGGACATTCGCCTCCTCTACGATATCTCACGACGCTTAAGCGGGGCGAAGATGAATGCAACGATGCCTGTGAAAGACGCGAATGATCAGTTATTGACCGACCCAACTGACCAGCTGAAACGCTGGTTCGAGCACTTCGAACAACTGTTTCAAGTGCCAGCCAGGCCATCACCACCTCGGCATGATCTGCCTAGGATCCGACGTATAACACGCGTCAATACCGAAGCTCCATCACTGCAAGAGATTCAAACAGCCATCCAAAGCATGAAATCGAATAAAGCCCTAGGGGTCGACCGCATATCAGCCGAGATGCTCAAAGCTGACCCCATGACATCCGCTCAACTACTGCATCGTTTATTTCGTAATATCTAATTCGCGCAACGGCGCTCTGATATGCAGAGTAAGCTCAACGACCTTGCCGAGCGCTCCTCTTCGGCAGGTTTTAACTTTAACTCATTCTTCTCGTCAGTTGGGGATAATCTGGCAAGCCAACTAACCTCGGATGGAAACATCAATAAGTTCAACACAATGAAGACATCTAACAGATCTATGTATCTACGTCCAGCATCAAGGGCTGAAGTTATAAACATCATAACTGGATTAGACGCTTCCAAAGCTACTGGAATAGATGGATTTTCTGTTGCTGCATTGAAACAACACTGTGCACCATTGTCCCACATACTATGTAAGTGCTTTAATGACAGTATTGCTACAGGTGTATATCCTGATTGCCTCAAAAAGGCACTTGTATATCCCGTCTTCAAAAGCGGAGACCCAAAAAATCCGAATAACTATAGACCAATATCTGTACTCCCGTCGATGAACAAAGTTTTTGAGAAGCTTATATGCACACGAATCAACAGCTTCCTGGATACTACTAAGCTGCTTTGTCAGCGTCAGTTTGGGTTTCGACAAGGGTCGTCAACCGAGGTAGCAGTTTTGGAACTTGTTGATGACATTGCTCGCTCGGTGGATCAGAAAAAGTCCGCAGGAGTTATATTTCTGGATCTCTAAGGCATTTGATACAGTAAACCACCAGATCTTGCTGAAAAACTCGATGCATACGGGATTCGTGGATTGTGAATGATTTCCTTTGCAGCTACTTGACTGGCCGTCAGCAACAAGTGTTTGTGTCAGGAATTAAAAGTGAGGCCTCCGCAATGAAATGCGGTGTACCACAAGGAAGCAACATCGGACCCTTGTTGTTTCTTGTGTACGTGAACGATATTGCGAAGCTACAGTTGAAAGGACATCCCAGATTATTCGCAGATGATACAGCAATTTCATATGAAGCTTCTACGTTAACCGAGTTGTACCAAGATATGTCATATGATCTGCATTTAATGATGGAATACCTTGAAAATAATCTCTTGTCGTTAAATTTGGAAAAACTAAAATTATGATATTTGGCATGCACAACACTTCGTGCTATCCAGATTTGATCATAAATGGAGTGAAAATAGAAGTAGTAACCAGTTTTAAATACTTGGGCGTATACATTGATAGTCGTTTGAAATGGGACGTCCATATCCGTCAAGTGATAGCCAGTTGTTCACCGTTATGCGGAATCATCCGGAAGCTGTCATCCTTTGTTCCACAACATGTACTACTGAAGATGTATTTTGCTTTCATACATAGCCGATACCAGTATGGTATAGCAGTGTGGGGTACATCCTATAATACGTACCTCAAGGAAATACAAATTCAACAAAATCGGTGCATTAAGGCTATCTATAAACTTCCATTCCTGCAACCAACAAATACGCTGTACACCACCCTGGAGAATAATATTCTACCCGTATTAGGACTGTATGCGTTCCAAACAGGAGTTACGATGTAGAAGTAGTGAATAATGTAAATCTTCATCATAACTGGACCTTCAACGCTGCCCCCCATGAACATCGCACGAGATACGCTCACCTCTTACAACAAACTGGGTTCCGCACGGAGATCGGAAGAAGAAGATTTGTAAATCTAGGCCCAAGAATGTTCAATATGTTTCCCCGAAAGCATAAGAAACTCGAATTCAATTCATAGCTTTAAGAAAAGTCTGCGAATTCATATAAAGTGTAACATAAATAACTATATAGTACGTTAGTGGTTAGGATACCATAGTAAGTTAAGTCGAACTTCACGACCCTTTAAAAGAACATAAGTTCAGTAGGGATCATAAGCATTCGTTCTTTAAACAAACTTGATAAATAAATGAAATGAAATGAAATGAGGTTTAGTCATCAACGTCAACAAAACCAAATCGTTGGATGTAAACACGGTGACTCCTTAATTATCTCAATTTTATTTTGTTGCCCCCTCAAAATATTATTTTTTGGCAAAAAAAATCCTAGGGAGGGGGAGAGACAAAATAGATTTTAAATATTTGTATCGGCCTAATCAGGACTTGAAAGGATCTTTTTGAACAGAATTCAATTCATAATTTGACAAATTTCTTACCATTTTTAGGACAAATATTGTTTTTTTTTATAAGATTGTGTAAGGATTGCTCAGAAGCATGACATACATCTTTCCTACGATTATCAAACATTTTCCAAGCTTCCAGTAGAGGTCATGGATCACAGAAATTTGTATAAATATTCAATCAATTCATTTGATTTTTTTATTAACACTCAGAAATGGATATGGATCTACCGATTCAAAGCAAACATCCAAGAAATGGTATGATTGTCTGAAAATCTTTATGGGAGCTCAGAATTTATGACGGAGCAGATCTGTATGTGGTTCTTCAGTTTTCAATGAATCTTTCAAAGTGTGGGCTTCTTATAATCCATTTAAACGAACTTTATTTGACTATTATTGATTGTTTATTGTTGCCTCTGGAAAACTTTTAGATCAAAGATGTTTTCGATCATTTAGTAATCTGGGTTCGACAATTTAGAAGTGTGTCTATTACTCATTCCAGAGGCTGAATTCCAAAATGTGTAGTATGGTGAAATTCTAGTGCGAAGGTTTTCTACAACTCTGCCTAGTAGTTCGTTGTTTGCACTAATTGCAGCAACTAAAACTAAATGATTGATATTTTGTTATCATCTATTGTAAGTTACTGCAACTAGCATTTTAACTTCGTTTTAGTTGAATTCGAAGAATGACTTGGCAGAGTTGTAGAAAAACCTCCACGCTAAAAGTCCAGCTTACAACACATTTTGGAATTTAGCCTGTGGTATGAGTTTAACCCTTTTGTTACCGACAGGGTACCCGGGTACCTTTTTCGTTTTCAAGTGAATTTTTTTTAGGGTTCTGAACATCGCAGGAAATTGAAACTCCGTGACATCTTCAAACTCGGCAAAATTAAGGTTTGGGTGGTACGAAAATGAAAATCCAGTAAGGGGGGGCTTGGGGAGGGGCTTCTGAATATTTTTACCCCGTAACGTACCGACAGGGTACCCGGGTACCCACGTTTTGGTATGACCATAACTTCGTCAGTTTTCAACCGATTTGGACGATTCCATTTGCTATGGATTAAGAAATTCATCCTCTATCCGTTCCATGTCACATAGGACAGATCCGGATTACCTGGTTACCGGAGTTCCGGATTTGCTAGACCATGTCTCAAAAATGGAGAAGTTGATCTTATAGAATCCAAATGATGATTTCTTGTACCCTGAGCTACCAGTTTCGCAGAAATTTCGAGGATTATGACTTCCCAATGTATTAAAACCACGTGATCATATGGACTCGGAACGGACATCCCGGAATAGGTTCCCGTGGGCCCTATAGTGGCCGCAAATTTATTCCTGGCAATATGGGTATCAAAATTCTTGAAATTGTTTCGGGAACATGTTATTCATATAGTTGAAACCATAGGATGGATATGAACCGAAACGGTCATTCTGGAACAGGTTCCCGGAGGGCCCGTAGTGGCCAAAAACTCATTTAGAATAAACCCTGGCAATATGGGTATCAAAATTCTTGGATTTTTTCCTGAAACATGTTATTCATAAAGTTGAAACCATAGGATGGATATCAACCAGAACAGTCATGCTAGAACAAGTTCCCGAAAGGCCTTTAGTGGCCACAAACTCATTTAGAAGACACCCTGGCATCAAAGTTCTTGAAATATTTTCGGAAACATGTTTTTCCAAGAAGATGGGACTGATGTTGGGTCATCAGGCTGAATGGCTGTTAGGCCGAATGGTTATTGGGTCGAATGAGAAGTGAGGAGTGAATAGTGAGAAGTGAGCAGTGAGAAATTGAAAGTAAAAAGTGAAATGAGGGAAATGAGAAGAGAGAAGTGAAAAGTTACACAGTGTTGACCCGATTTTGTCACTCCCCGATTTTATCTACCTCCGACTTTATCACATTTTCGACCCGATTTCATCACGTTCCGCTTTTGTCACGTTTTTGACCCATTTTGCATCCATAATTTTTTTTGAAAATTTCAGTCGTTCTTTTTATTTTTGTTAATTATTCAGCAAACACCAATGATACTTACAGCGTATGTGGTTCATTATAAATCATTTCTGAGTACCTGTCAAGAATTTTTAAGTCTTTTTGACAAGAAATAACGGGCAAAGAAGAGAGCAAGTGTTTCTTCTAAATGAGGGTCCCCTCGGAAACCTGTGTGAGAATGACCGGTCCATTGTCAAACCATCTTATGGCCTAATAACCCAAAAGATCATGCTTCCGAAACAATTTCATGAATTTTGATACCCATATTGCCAGGGTTTCTTCAAAACGAGTTTGTGGCCACTTTAGGCCCCACGGGAACCTGTTACAGGATGACCGGTCCGTTGTCAAATCATCCAATGGTTCAATTACTTATCAGATCATGATTCCGAAACAATTTCATGAATTTTGATACCCATATTGCCAGGGTTTCTTCAAAACGAGTTTGTGGCCACTTTAGGCCCCACGGGAACCTGTTCCAGGATGACCGGACCGTTGTCAAACAATCCAATGGTCCAATTACTTATCAGATCATGCTTCCGAAACAATTTCATGAATTTTGGTTCCCATATTGCCAGGGTTTCTTCAGAATGAGTTTGTGGCCACTTTAGGCCCCACGGGAACCTGTTACAGGATGACCGGTCCGTTGTCAAACCATCCAATGGTTCAATTACTTATCAGATCATGCTTCCGAAACAATTTCATGAATTTTGATACCCATATTGCCAGGGTTTCTTCAGAATGAGTTTGTGGCCACTTTAGGCCCCACGGGAACCTGTTCCAGGATGACCGGTCCGTTGTCAATCCATCATATGGTCCAATTACTTATCAGATCATGCTTCCGAAACAATTTCATGAATTTTGATACCCATATTGCAAGGGTTTCTTCAGAATGAGTTTGTGGCCACTTTAGGCCCCACGGGAACCTGTTCCAGGATGACCGGTCCGTTGTCAATCCATCATATGGTCCAATTACTTATCGGATCATGCTTCCGAAACAATTTCATGAGTTTTGATACCCATATTGCCAGGGTTTCTTCAAAACGAGTTTGTGGCCACTTTAGGCCCCACGGGAACCTGTTCCAGGATGACCGATCCGTTGTCAAACCATCCAATGGTCCAATTACTTATCAGATCATGCTTCCGAAACAATTTCATGAATTTTGATACCCATATTGCCAGGGTTTCTTCAGAATGAGTTTGTGGCCACTTTAGGCCCCACGGGAACCTGTTCCAGGATGACCGGTCCGTTGTCAATCCATCATATGGTGCAATTACTTATCGGATCATGCTTCCGAAACAATTTCATGAGTTTTGATACCCATATTGCCAGGGTTTCTTCAGAATGAGCTTGTGGCCACTTTAGGCCCCACGGGAACCTGTCACAGGATGACCGGTCCGTTGTCAAACCATCCAATGGTTCAATTACTTATCAGATCATGCTTCCGAAACAATTTCATGAGTTTTGATACCCATATTGCCAGGGTTTCTTCAAAACGAGTTTGTGGCCACGTTAGGCCCCACGGGAACCTGTTCCAGGATGACCGATCCGTTGTCAAACCATCCAATGGTCCAATTACTTATCAGATCATGCTTCCGAAACAATTTCATGAATTTTGATACCCATATTGCCAGGGTTTCTTCAGAATGAGTTTGTGGCCACTTTAGGCCCCACGGGAACCTGTTCCAGGATGACCGGTCCGTTGTCAATCCATCATATGGTCCAATTACTTTCGGATCATGCTTCCGAAACAATTTCATGAGTTTTGATACCCATATTGCCAGGGTTTCTTCAGAATGAGCTTGTGGCCTCTTTAGGCCCCACGGGAACCTGTTACAGGATGACCGGTCCGTTGTCAAACCATCCAATGGTTCAATTATTTATCAGATCATGCTTCCGAAACAATTTCATGAATTTTGATACCCATATTGCCAGGGTTTCTTCAGAATAAGTTCGTGGCCACTTTAGGCCCGACGGGAACCTGTTTCCGGAATAACCGTTCCGGGATTAATTCATAAAATGGTCCTGTAACGTAGTTAAGTTATATTCTTTAAATTTCCAACGAAGTTTATTAGTCATCACGCAAGAAATCTTCATTTGGTTGAATATATATATCTTCAATTCACACATACTTTGGGACTTGGCCCAGTTAATCCGGAATTCCGGTTACCAGGTAATCCGAATCGGTTCTCTGTAACATGTATCGAATAACGGGTAAGTTCCTGCATCTGTAGCAACCAAAATCGTCTAAATCGGTGAAAAACTGACTATGTTATGATCATTTTAAGTCCGTGGGTACCCGGGTACCCTGTCGGTAACGTAAGGGTGTTTTTTTGTCGGTAACAAAAGGGTTAAACTAGTAAATGATCGAGCCCGGATTGCTAAATGATCGAGAACATACTTGCTTTAAACATCCTGAGCGCTATCGGTCCTAAAGTTCTAAAGAACAATCAGAGCTCTATTCCTTTAGAATCCCAGAAACGTCTATGATTATTCTAAACACTCCGATTAACTTTGAAATCACCGTTTGATAATGCACAGATTCTTGCCAGGCAATGACTTCAAATGTTCCTACCATAATCATGGGTAGGACAATGCTTTGACTGTCCCACCCTAGGATGTCCCACCCAGGCAAACTCATGCATAGGACATGTTCTACTACTGTTCATAAGGATAGGAATGACGTGACTAATCCGCTACTCGTCTGGAAAGGCTTGATTTACCAGATTGAGAAATACAAGTTTTGCGGCAGAAAGAAGGTTTTCAGCATAGCATACCCTATTCCATGCGAGCCAGGAGACTTGACTGCGTTGCTTCTGACAAGAGCGAAGGAAAGCTTGGCGATCGAAACGGAAAAGGAAGGTTTATTGTGGAACTTAGCAGGTCTGGCAGGACTCGAAGGTTTTGCAGTGCCATTGACTATGTAAATACTTCATTTGGATAGCTCCGGCGAATCTACCCTAAGGTTCGGTATGCACTTTCTACGGGCGAACACACAGCTAACCAAGCAACTTGAAATGCAAGCGGACCAAATACCTTTAGGACCCTCTTCCAGAGCGTTAGATTGACAACCACACCAATAAGCTTAAACATCTATTTATTCTAAATTTACTACATTAGAAAAACAAAGTAATCGGGTTCTCGATGCGGCCTTTCGGTATCCGTTGGGGCCCATAGCTATGTGAGCATGCATAAGAGATATAGAGAGGGAGTTGGCCGATAGGCGGTTACCATTGCAGCTTTTCGTGGTGGATACCAGGAGTCCACTCTTGGCGACTTCGTCTTCGTTCTGACGTTCCACGTGCTCACCTCCGGTGGTGACTCATCGGGTTTTGGACTCATTTGGAGTCACTAGAGCACGTTCAATACGATGTTGAATATTTTCATTTTGTTTACATAGTCGTATGATGTCATTGAATTTTCCATGATCTCCATTGAGTATGAAAATTTTGAAAATATCTCTCTTCGATGTACAATGAGGTCGCCTTTTACGCAGAATTTGGAATATTCTAAAGGAATTATTATTTTATAACTCGTATCAGCAAATAAAAGATTAAACTAGTGGTTTCGAGGCAACGCCGGGTTCATAAAGTTAGTTTATTTATAAAGATTCTCGATCATGGATTCAAGGAAACAAGCTGCGAAATGTAGAAAACTTTGTTCATGTGGCAACCCTGCCCATCACGCCATGCAATAAAGATTCAAGAAGCATCGGTGCTAATTGAAAGCAAAATTACTCGCTCCATTTGTAGCGTTTGTTCTGTAGAAGTTGGTGGATGCTTCCATCTTCTACTTTCAACAGATGATTTGAAATGTGTCTGATTCGGCAACGGTTTGATTGCTATCTGAGAAAATAGCAACAGAATACGACTGAACCTAGGGCAAATTTACTGAGAACAATCAATTCAATTTATTTATCAACTTTTTGGAATTTATCTCATTGGTTGAATTTGGACCACGTTCGGTCAGATATGGAATTTATTTTATTAGATTTATGTGCTTCTCTTAGATGCGAGACATTTGAGTATCATTGCTATTGTGAATATTATTTTAAAATCTTTGCAAAAGTTGATATTGACTTGGTTTTGTAATTGACATTATACGTTCTTTGAAATTATTAATGTTAACAATTTCATGAAATGATCAAATAAATGGATATACTTTGATTATCAGTTTCGAACGTTTAAGATGTCAGCCAGCCAAAGGCTGCAAACCTCTCAAATAAAGACAACAAAAAAGCTTCGAACGTAATGTTGAACGAAATCTGGAATACGTATACAATTTCTTTTTCTTCTAGAATTCTTGCAATCT
>NC_085140.1:121594435-121616423 GCF_024139115.2 Armigeres subalbatus
TATTGTTATTTCAGCATAAACTGTCTTTCAAGTCTATAAAGATTGAAACAAGATTTGTTTTGTCCAAAGTATGGCTTGTACTATTGAGTTTATTGGCAGCCATACAAGACACCTTTTTTCGGACAATTATAAACCCTGTTTCAATATTTAAAGACTGCGTAGGCAATGTTACTTCCTAATCCAATCCTTCCAATCTTACTTCCTTATCTGTCAAATAAATGATGAAAAAGACAGGGCACAAATCCCAGGTATCTGGTACCCCCAATCGTACTCACTACGTTTGACAATAGCCAACATCTTTGTGTTTCCCATTGTTCGGCTGAAATTGGGTTTCCCACTGACTCCGAATTGATTTTACCTAATTATTTTTTAATTATTTTTCGAGAACTTGTACGAAAGTATGAATCGAAGTGTATTTCAACAAGAATATTGATGTCATTAATAAATTTTCATATTTCGATCGGCACTAAGCGCTCTACTTCGCCAAAATATCATGTTATTTAAAACATATTTCCAAAAGCAGATTTTCGACGACTATGATTAAGCCTTCGTATTAAATTAATCAATGATTTTGATGCTGGCGTCAGAAACATGGCCGCTTCGCAGACCCCTGACAAATCCTCTAAATTGGGGGAAACGTGCCTCATGAGCTGACGTTATGATCCCAGTATTATTTATTAACAGAAACGGGCTCTATGGATACTAGTCAAACGGTTGATTACGGAATCATTAATTACCGAGTAAATCCTCTAATCGCGAAATCCTTCATTTTGGCGCCCCCCTAAGGCCTGGCGCCCTTGGCGGGGGCCAACCTGGCCAACCACACGCTACGGCGCTGACTATGTTATATACATAACGGCATGCTTTTTTCTAACAAAATCTGATACTGGATGAAGAGAAATTTATGAACTCTTTTGTTGGACAGTGATTTAGCGAACCATTTATATTCACCTGAATATCACGTAACTTTTATCTGAATCGCTAATTAAACAATCCAGTAAAAGTTACGTGAATTTCAGGTGTCCTTTACATGCCACACTTGGATCATAATTGTCAATCTGATTCACGTAGATTTCACCTGAAAAGTATGGTGGAAAAAATTTACGTACATTTTCAGATAAACATAAAGTGAATTATTTTTGCAGTGTGCAGTTTGGGACAAACGCTAATTGCGAGTTGAGTTTGTCCCAACATTTACGAGAGAGGTTTTACCAGTGGTGTAGCCACGGGTGGGGGGAGGGGGGTGGTTTTGGACAGACTAATTTTCTGGCTACGCCACTGTGTTTTACATTCCCATTGTTTTACATTGATTTACAATCTTTTCGCAATCAGTATTCTTTTGTGGTGCTTGTGGTGTTCTTATTTTCCAATGAAGCGTTAATATGTAGCAGAAAATAAGTATACTAGACAGACGGTTTTCTTCTTTTTGGATGGTTTTGTCGCTTGAATTTACACGCGGAATCAAGGCCTAAAAACCTACACGCGTAACCAAAGGGCTGATACAGGGGGGAAGTAACTCTAAACTTTGCGATAATATTACTCATTATCTCGCAATAGTACTTCGTGTATCCATGATTTTCGTCAAACAAAGAAACGGTTGCTAGTTCGGTTGTTATGGCGTTTGTCAGTTAGTTGATGAAACGGGCAAATGTCATTTGGCCGAATGCCACTAGGCCGAACAAACCATAGGCCTTAATCCATCTGGCCGAAAGTCATTTGGCCGAAAGGGTCGTTTGGCCGAAAGGGTCATTTGGCCGAAAGGGTAGTTTGGCCGAGAAGATCATTTAGCCGAGAAGATCATTTGGCCAAAAGGGTAATTTAGCCGAAAGGTTCATTAGGCCGAAAAGGTCATTAGGTCGAAAGGGTCATTAGGCCGAAAGTGTTATTTGGTCAAAAGGGCTATTTGGCCGAAAGGGTCGTCTGGCTTAAAGGATCATTTAGCCGAATAGTTCATTTGAAAAGTGAGAAATTAGGAATGAGAGAGAAGCGCGAAATGAGTAGCGAGACGTTTCACTACGCACTTCGCACTGCTCACTTTTCACAGTGTGAAGTGAGAAATGAGGAGTGAGAAGTGAGACGTCTCACTACCTACTTCGCACTACTAACTTTTCACAGTGAGAAGTGAGAAATGAGGAAAGAGAAGTGATACGTCTCACTTCTCACTCCTTATTTCTCACTTCTCGCTGCCAAAAGTAAGAAGCGCGAAGTGAGTAGTGAGACGTCTCACTACTCACTTCGCACTCCTCCTTTTTTACAGTGAGAAATGAGAAATGAAGAGTTAGAAGTAAGACGTCTCACTTCTGACTATTCATTTATCACTTCTTGCTGTAAAAAGTGAGAAGCGTGAAGTGAGTAGTATGACGTCTCACTACTCACTTCGTGCTTCTCATTTCTTACTTCTCACTGTAAAAAAGAAGAGTGCGAAGTGTATAGTGTGACGTCTCACTACTCACTTTGCGCTTATCGCTTTTTACAGCAAGAAGTGATAAATGAAGAGTGAGAAGTGAGACGCCTCAGTGAGATGTCAGTGAGTGAGTGAGATGTCACTATGAAAAGTAAGTAGTGCGAAGTGGGTAGTGAGACGTCTCATTACTCATTTCGCGCTTCTCATTTTTTACAGTAAGCAGAGAAAAATGAAGAGTGAGAGGTGAGACTTCTCTCTTCTCATTCTTTATTTCTCTTTTTTCAAATAAACTATTCGCCCAAATGTCCTGTTCGGCTTGCTTAGTCATCGATCAACTCAGTGAACCTTCTGAACCCTTTGGCCGTTCTCAACCAAATTTGGAACACACATTCTTTATCTTAAGGAGACGATGATACGGGGTTATGGATGCTGGTCGGTAAAGGGGCAGGGCGTGGGGGGAGGGTTATTGCTTAGTCATCGATCAACTCAGTGTACCTTCTGAACCCTTTGGCCGTTCTCAACCAAATTTGGAACACACATTCTTTATCTTAAGGAGACGACGATAGGGGGTTATGGAGGCTGTTCGGAAAAGGGGGAGGGGTATTGCTTAGTCATCGATCAACTCAGTGTACCTTCTGAACCCCTTGGCCGTTCTCAACCAAATTTGGAACACACATTCTTTATCTTAAGGAGACGATGATACGGGGTTATGGATGCTGTTCGGAAAAGCGGCAGGGTGTTGGGGGAGGGGTATTGCTTAGTCATCGATCAACTCAGTGTACCTTCTGAACCCTTTGGCCGTTCTCAACCAAATTTGGAACACACATTCTTTATCTTAAGGAGACGACGATAGGGGGGTTATGGAGGCTGTTCAGAAAAGGGGGAGGGGTATTGCTTAGTCATCGATCAACTCAGTGTACCTTCTGAACCCCTTGGCCGTTCTCAACCAAATTTGGAACACACATTCTTTATCTTAAGGAGACGACGGTAGGAGGGTTAGGGATGCTCTTTGGAAATAAGAGATGGTATGTGGGGAGGGGTACTGTTCAGCAATCGATAAACTCAATGTAAGTCTTGAGCTCCATGACCGATTTGAACCAAATTTGTATCAAATATTGTCTGTCGTAAGGAAACAATTTTAGTGGATATTGGTAGGTCCTTTTGAAATGGGGAGGTTAGGAGAGATGGGTATTGTTTAGTTAGCGATCAATTCAGCATAACTTCTGAACCCATTTACCGTTGTCCACCAAATTTACAATAACATTTCCCTGAAAATGACATATCCCTGAATGAAGCAGGCCATTAACATAACACTATTTGGCCTAAGGTCATTCAACATGAAGTGAATTTGGGATAATACTGAACAGCATCAGAAAAATCTTTCATAGAAAGCATGCATTTGCTGGGTATAAAGCAATGATAATGGTTACCCTTCATCGGAATCATAGTTTGCCCAGTGAAAAGCAATGAATAATGTGTTTCCTTCTGGATGGTGGATGTGATTGCTCCTTTAAAAGTAGGCATTTTCCCGGAATAAGGCAATGGTGGGTGTGATCCCTTCTTTAAAAATATGCGTTTGCCCGGAATAAGACATCGGTGGATGTTTTCCCTTCTTTAGAAATAGACGTTTGCCCGGAACAAGGCTATTCAAACCCACAATCCCTTCTTCAACATCAGTCAATATTTCCAAAAGCCTTCTTTTAATCAAATGATAAAGTATCGACAAGTGAACACAATTACACTGTTAACCAATTGGTTTTATTATTTTCCGATTGTGAAAAAAAACTGCGAACCAAACTGGCAACTCCGAGCAAGGCCGGGTACATAAAGCTAGTATATTATGTAAAGGAACATTTAAGAATTCTTGTTTACCCTTTAAGGGCCATCGTTAAACATTGACGTAATTAAGAAAAAAAAACTCTAGGGGGGTGGTCTAACTTATGTTTAAATATTATTCTACTCGTTATTCTATTAATTATTCTACTAAAAACAGTCAATGTATACTTTTCGCTCGATGCTCGACCCAACTGTTTCCAAGTTGGCCTACCTACAACATATCGATTGACGACCTGAACATCATAAATGATGATCCTCGTCGCTCAACCCTAATATCGACCTGCGATGAGATTCCCAAACCTTAATATGTTTAGAAAACCATAGGAGCTTAGCGAGACAAAATGGGCCTTTGTAGATTTTTATTCTATCCGAAAGCATTCAAAGTTTTGTTTTCATTTAAGTTCTAGTTACCTAAAGAGAGAGATGATGAAAACAATTCATTATCTGCAGTTACGCCCATGATCAAAGTGCTGAATATGTGCAATACTTATGCAAAAAACAGAAATTCTAGGAGGGGCTAGATTGGTCCTAGGTGGGACTATAGCCGCACCCCCCCAACCCCATGTAGTTGCCAATGTCGTAAATTCTTCAACAAATTTAACCGCAAAATGAAAATTCTAAAGTTTCGTGGGAAATGTTTTTTTCATTGGCGAAACTACAGGGGGGCTAGGGGGGGCTATAGCCCCACCTAGGATCTGGCTAGCCCCCCCTAGAAAAATTGTTACTTTGTATAAGTATTGCACATATCTAATCCACTGATTATATACGGGGGTAAATGCAGAGAAAAGTTTGTCTTCATTATCCAATCCCTCTCTTCGAAACACTACAGCAAGTTGAATCTATTCGTTCAAGTTTTTGAACTTCCAGCAATTGTTGTAAGGCTTAGCTCACGACAAAATCTGGACCCCTCAAAACACGTTATAACTTATGACATAGCTTCCCAAAGTTGGGGGGTCGCGACCCCCTTCCATAAGATTTACACAGGCTGGGGGGTCGCGACCCACCAGTTTGGGAAACTATGACTTATGAAATACCTCATCAACAAGTGAATCAAAAATATATTATTTATTAGTAGGGGGAAAGACGGCTTTGGCAGGTTTTGTTCTATTATTGTCAGGGGGTTTTTTGTCGACCAATTTTTATGAAATTTGGCCACAATATTCTTTGATATGCAAAGAATGTTTAGGTCAAATTTGAGCATAGTCAGTCATAAAAAACCCTCTTGCCAATAATAGAACAAAACCCGCCAAAGCCGTCATTTCCCCTATATGGATAATGGACAATTCCTTGAGATTTTCATGTTTTTCCAGGGTTTAGGGAGTAATTGTAATCTAAATCGAGCGTATGATCTTAACCTTCCTAACTAATACCAATCCTTAAAGCTGCAGCGCATTTTAATTATCACTGTAGGCTTCTTGAGAAAGGTTCGGTAAAACTCTTAGATTTCAAGTAGAGGTAACTAAAAGTTGAATAAAAAGAACTTTGTATTCTTTCGGGTGGATTTTAGAAACTCCGCATACTATTTAATTCTCTAAACTCCTATTGTCACTGCAGCAATGAAACCAGTGAAAATGTCTCAGTAGGCGTGACACAGACCTACTGAGAGAAAAGATGTGTTAAATGTTCCTATGTGTTAACAAATGCTCCTATAAGTTAATTTGTTGCAATTTTTTTAACTAAATTGAAAATTAACGACCAATAAGTTGTATTGGGATGTATAACTGATTTTTTTTAATCATCATAGAAGTTATTCTAACAGAAAGGTTTGTTGTGGTCAGATCGATGTTTGAAAGCTCATAGGAATTGTCAGGCCACTGAATTGAAAGCAAGCGAAAATAGTTTAACTAACTAATATTTAATCTATATATATAAAAACCAATCTATGTATGTATGTTTGCTAACTACTTCTGAACCACTTGGCCGATTTCAACCAAATTTGGTACAGACATTCTCTATCCTCAGAGGAAGTTAACAAAGGGGTGGGATGGTCATGTAGAAAAGGGGGAGGGGTGGTGGGAGGGTTTTGTTCAGAAAACGAACAATTCTGTGTAACTTTCAACTCCCAGGACCGATTTCAACCAAATTTGTTACACACATTCACTATCCTCAGAGGAAGTTAACAAAGGGGTGGGATGGTCATGTAGAAAAGGGGAGGGTGGTGGGAGGGTTTTGTTCAGAAAACGAACAATTCTGTGTAACTTTCAACTCCCAGGACCGATTTCAACCAAATTTGGTACAGACATTCTCTATCCTCAGAGGAAGTTAACAAAGGGGTGGGATGGTCATGTAGAAAAGGGGAGGGGTGGTGGGAGGGGTTTTGTTCAGAAAACGAACAATTCTGTGTAACTTTCAACTCCCAGGACCGATTTCAACCAAATTTTGTACACATATTCACTACGAGGAGGTAATCATATGGGAGGGATTTGGGAAAGGGGAGGGTCTGGAGGGAGGGTTTTGTTTAGAAAACGGGCAATTCAAAGTAAATCATGAACCCCTGTACCGATTTCAACCAAATTTGGTACACACATTCTACATCATAAGGAAAAGATAACAAAGGGGATGGGATGGTGATTTGGAAAAGGGGAGGGTATAGGGGAGGTGTTGTCTTTGGAAAACGAGCAACTCAGTGTAACTCCCAACCCCCAGGACCGATTTCAATCAAATTTTGTACACATATTCACTATGAGGAGCCGATCGTACGGGAGGGAAATTTGGATAAGGGGGTAGGGGTCTGAAGGGAGGGTATTGTTCAGAAAACGGGCAATTTAGTGTAACTTCTGAACCCCTGTACCGATTTCAACCAAATTTGGTACACATTTTCTATCCCTAGGAGAAGATAACAAAGGGGTGAAATGGCCGTTGAGAAAAGAGGAAGGGTAAAGGGAAAGCGGTTGTCTTTAGAAAACGGGCAATTCAGTGTAACTCCTGACCCCAGGACCAATTCTAAGCAGATTAAATGATTAAATCATTCAACTCTATGATTAAAGATTATGATTAATGAATTATAATTTTTGAAAATGATGACTGATAATGATTAATGATTAAATTCATTTTTGACAATAATTAACGATTATGAATAATAGATGAAAAAAACCGTTGGATTATGATTAACGATTACCGATCGTGATTAAATGTTGACACACTATGTGTATGGTTAATGATTAACGATCGATATGATTAATGATTGATGATTATGAATGATCAAATTGCATAGTGATCCATAATCGAGTAACCTTTATTCCAAATTTTAAAAGGTATGATAATTATATGATAATGATTCAAGATTAATAAATAAAAGCAAGGTATGCAATGATCCAATGTTCCAGCATAACTTCTGTACCCTTGCCCGATTTCAACCAAATTTGGAACAAACATTCTTTTTCTTAAGAAGGCGAAGATGACAGGGATCGATCAACTCAACACTTCATCGAAATCATGGTTTGCCCAGAGAAAAGCAATGATTAAAGTGTTTCCTTCTGGACGGTAAATGTGATCATTTCTTTAAAAATAGACGTTTTTCCGGAATAAGGCATCGGTGTATGTTTTTCCTTCTTTAGAAATAGACGTTTGCCCGGAATAAAGCGATTTTGGGTTTGATCCCATTTTCAAAATCAGTCAATGTTTTCAAATGTAATCTACCTTCTTTTAATCAAATGATGAAATATCAATAAGAAAACACAATTATCCTTTTGACCTATTCCAATTCCGATGGTGAAAAAAACTGCGAATTAAACTGGCAACTCCGAGCAAGGCCGGGTACATAAAGCTAGTTTATAATGTATTCTAGGTTCGAAGAAAATCAAAAAATCCTTTAAAAACCAGGATCGTGCTTCACATTCTATTTACGGCGAGCGCAACACCTATGGGATTTTTAGATTTTTGTAACAGAGCTGAGCGTCGATGAACATCATCAACGTCCATTGATATCTGGTAGACCAACAATATATATATATATATATATATATATGATGCCGCGTGCACCCCAAATTGACCACTCTGCGATAGGGTCTATTCGCCAACACACAGAAGGACTTGCCGAAGCGGTTTCTAGGCCTGCCCCAGCCTTGACGAGGACCCCTTTCCGTCCTCGGGCTCGGAACCCGCCGATTGACCGACGCCACGAAAGCGATGATACCATGTTGTTCTTCGCGCGGCTACTTGTTCGATAAAAGGATGAAGCCGACTCCGAACCCTTGGACCACCTCTTAACCCTCTAAGACCCGGGACGAACGGATTTTTTTCAAATGGCTCGCATTCAGCACCTGATCGTCGGAATTCCTCGCGGTTTCGTTTGTGCTCAATGGGAATAGCTATATTTTTGCTCTAATACATTTTCAAATAAAAATTTTTGTTCAGGTCCGAGTTATTGCTAAAAATAAGTGTGCGCGGGGGTGTTTTTTTCTATAATTCAAACATCTCTTCAATATTCTGGACGTGTTCATGCCCAAAATTCATCAAATCACCCATCAAACCAACCCAAAAAGATATTTGTAAAGATTTTTAGTCGATTCCGATGTTTTCACCATTTGAGTAGGGCAGGATTGACTGAATTCAGGGCCGCATTCAGGGGTTACAATGGTAGAGTATGGGCTAAAAATTCAATTACAATGAAGTTTGCATGAGCATGCGGCTGCACAAATTTCACATATCAGAAAATTTAAATATTTAATTTTCAATTGAAATTGATCTTCTGAAATTTATATCAGGGCCGGATTTAGGGGTCGAAATGGGGGTGACCAGGGGCCATATCACCAATTGCAATGAAACTGGACATGTGACTGCTCAAACTTCATGAAAACACATAAGGAGCTCAAAGAACTTTGATTGAATTTGAAATTGACCTTCTGTAATTTTGACCAGGGCCGGCTTCAGGGGTCTAAATGGGGAGAGCAAGGGCCATATCCCCAATTGCAATGAAACTGGGCATGCGACTGCTCAAAGTTCATGAAAACGCATCTGGAGCACAAAGAACTTTGATTGAATTTGAAATTGACCTTCTGTAATTTTGACCAGGGCCGGATCCAGGGGTCCAAATGGGGAGAGCAAAGGCCATATCACCAAAAGCAATGGAACTGGGCATGCGACTGCTCAAACACCATGGAAACACATCAGGAGCTCAAAGAAATCTGTTTCAAATGAAAATTGATCTTCTGAAATTTCAACCAGGGCCGGATTTAGGAGTGAAAATGGGGAGGGCAGGGGCCATATCACCAATTGCAATGAAACAGGGCATGCGACTGCTCAAACTTCATGAAAACACATCAGGAGCTCAAAGAACTCTGTTTGAATTTGAAATTGACCTTCTGAAATTTTGACCAGGGCCGGATTCAGGGGTCTAAATGTGGAGAGCAAGGGCCATATCCCCAATTGCAATGAAACTGGGCATGCGACTGCTCAAACTTCATGAAAACACATCAGGAGCTCAAAGAACTCTGTTTGAATTTGAAATTGACCTTCTGAAATTTTGACCAGGGCCGGATTCAGGGGTCCAAAAGGGAAGAGCAAGGGCCATTTCACCAAAAGCAATGAAACAGGGCATGCGACTGCTCAAACACCATGGAAACACATCAGGAGCTCAAAGAAATCTGTTTCAAATGGAAATTGATCTTCTGAAATTTCAACCAGGGCCGGATTTAGGAGTGAAAATGGGAGGGCAGGGCCATATCACCAATTGCAATGAAACAGGGCATGCGACTGCTCAAACTTCATGAAAACACATCAGGAGCTCAAAGAATTCTGCTCGAACTTCAAATTGTCTTTCCGAAATTTTGACCAGGGCCGGCTTCAGGGGTCCAAATGGGGAGAGCAAAGGCCATATCACCAATAGAAATAAAACTGGGCAGTGGGCATGCGACTGCTCAAACTTCATGAAAACACATCAGCATCTCAAAGAACTCTGTTTGAATTTGAAATTGACTTTCTGAAATTTCAACCAGGGCCGGATTCAGGGGTGAAAACATGGAGAGCGGGCTGCTCAAACATCATGAAAACACATCAGAAGCTCAAAGTATTCTGATTGAACTTGAAACTGCTCTGATACAAATTTCAGGATTTTCTCCGGAAAATACTCTAGGAATTCCTCTAGAAGTTCCTCCGGGAATTCCTCCAGGAGTTTCTCTGGAAGTTCCTCCAGGAACTCCTCCGAAAGTTCCTCCAGGAATTCCTCCGAAAGTTCCTCCAGGAATTCCTCCGAAAGTTCCTCCAGGAATTCCTCCGGAAGTTCCTCCAGGAATTCCTCCGGAAGTTCCTCCAGGAATTCCTCCGGAAGTTCCTCCAGCAATTCCTCCGGAAGTTCTTTCAGGAATTGCTCCGGAAAATCCTCCAAGAATTTCTGCCGAAGTTCCTCGGGAAGTTCCTTCAGAAATTCCTTCGGAAATCCCTCCATGAATTCATTCGGAAATTCCTCCAGCAATTCATTCGGAAATTCCTCCAGGAATTCATTCGGAAGTTCCTCCAGGAATTCGAAGATGGCTTTTCAGTCTTGACAAAATCAAAACACTGTTATTTAATCTTGTCCTTGGACAATACTTCCGAAAGTTCCTCCAGGAATTCTCCGGAAGTTCCTCCAGGAATTCCTCCGGAAGTTCCTCCAGGAGGTTCCTCCAGGAATTTCTCCGGAAGTTCCTCCACGAATTCCTCCGGAAGTTCCTCCAGGAATTCGTCCGGAAGTTCCTCCAGGAATTTCTCCGGAAGTTCCTCCAGAAATACCTCTGGAAGTTGCTCCAGGAATTCCTCCGAAAGTTCCTCCAGGAGGTTCCTCCAGGAATTCCTCCGGAAGTTCCTCCAGGAATTCCTCCGGAAGTTCCTCCAGGAAGTTCCTCCAGGAATTCCTCCGGAAGTTCCTCCAGGAATTCGTCCGGAAGTTCCTCCAGGAATTTCTCCGGAAGTTCCTCCAGGAGTTTCTCCGGAAGCTCCTCCAGAAATTCCTCTGGAAGTTGCTCCAGGAATTCCTCCGGAAGTTCCTCCAGGAATTCCCCCGGAAGTTCCACCAGGAATTTCTCCGGGAGTTCCTCCAGGAATTCCATTATAAGTTCCTCCAGGAATTCCATCGGAAGTTCCTTCAGGAATTCCTTCGGAAATTCCTCCAGGAATTTCTTCGGAAGTTCTTTCAAGAATTTTTCCAGAAGGTGCTCCAGGAAGTTCCACCAGGAATTCCTTCCTAAGTTCCACCAGGAATTCCTTCGGAAGTTCTACCAGTAATTCTTCTGGAAGTTCCACCAGGAATTCCTTCGGAAGTTTCTTCTGGAATTCCTCCAGAAGTTCATGCAGGAATTTCTGCAGAAGTTACTTCGCGAATTCAGGAATTCTTTCGGAACTTTCAGAGATCCTCCAGGAATTTTTGATTTCCGAAGGAATTCCTGGTGGAACTTCCGAAGGAATTCCTGGTGGAACTTCCGAAGGAATTCCTGGTGGAACTTCCGAAGGAATTCTTGGTGGAACTTCCGAAGGAATTCCTGGTGGAACTTCCGAAGGAATTCCTGGTGGAACTTCCGAAGGAATTCTTGGTGGAACTTAGGAAGGAATTCCTGGTGGAACTTCCTGGAGCACCTCCTGGAAAAATTCTTGAAAGAACTTCCGAAGAAATTCCTGGAGAAATTTCCGAAGGAATTCCTGAAGGAACTTCCGATGGAATTCCTGGAGGAACTTCCAACGGAATTCCTGGAGGAGCTCCCGGAGAAATTCCTGGTGGAACTTCCGGAGGAACTCCTGGTGGAACTTCCGGAGAAATTCCTGGAGCAACTTCCAGAGGAATTTCTGGAGGAACTTCCGGAGAAATTCCTGGAGGAACTTCCGGAGAAATTCCTGGAGGAACTTCCGGACGAATTCCTGGAGGAACTTCCGGAGGAATTCCTGGAGGAACTTCCTGGAGGAACTTCCGGAGGAATTCCTGGAGGAACTTCAGGAGGAATTCCTGGAAGAACCTCCTGGAGGAACTTCCGGAGGAATTCCTGGAGGAACTTCCGGAGAATTCCTGGAGGAACTTCCGGAGATTTCCTGGAGGAACTTTCGGAAGTATTTATGGAGGAACTTCCGGAGGAATCTATGGAGGAACTTCCGGAGGAATTCCTGGAGAAACTTCCGAAGGAATTCCTGAAGGAACTTCCGAAGGAATTCCTGAAGGAACTTCCGGGAAATTCCTGGAGGAACTTCGAGGGAAATTCTTGTAGGAACATCCGGATGAATTCCTGGAGGAACTTCGGGAAGAATTCATGGCGGAACTTTCCGAGGGATTTATGAAGGAACTTCCACAAGAATTCATGGTGGAACTTCCGGAGGAATTCATGGAGGAATTCGTGGAGGAACTTCCGGATGAATTCCTGGAGAAACTTCTATAGGATTTCCTGGAGGAACTTCCGAATGAATTCCTGGAGGAATTTCCGAATGAATTGCTGGAGGATTTTCCGGAGGAATTCCTGTAGGAACTTCCGGAGAAATTCCCGGAGGAACTTCTATAAGATTTCCTGGAGGAACTTCCGAATGAATTCCTGGAGGAATTTCCGAATAAATTCCTGAAGGGATTTCCGAAGGAATTTCTGAAGGAACTTCGGCAGAAATTTTTGGAGGATTTTCTGGAACATTTCCTGAAAGAACTTCCGGAGGAATTGCTGGAGGAACTTCCGGAGGAATTACTGGAGGAACTTCCAGAGGAATTCCTGGAGGAACTTCCGGAGAAATTCCTGGAGGAATTCCCGGAGGAACTTCTAGAGGAATTCCTGGAGTATTTTCCGGAGAAATTCCTGAAATTTGCATCAGAGCAGTTCCAAGTTCAATCAGAATACTTTGAGCTCCTGATGTGTTTTCATGATGTTTGAGCAGCCCGCTCCCCATGTTTTCACCCCTGAATCCGGCCCTGGCTGAAATTTCAAATTCAAACAGAGCTCTTTGAGATGCTGATGTGTTTTCATGAAGTTTGAGCAGTCGCATGCCCACTGCCCAGTTTTATTTCTATTGGTGATATGGCCTTTGCTCTCCCCATTTGGACCCCTGAAGCCGGCTCTGGTCAAAATTTCGGAAAGACAATTTGAAGTTCGAGCAGAATTCTTTGAGCTCCTGATGTGTTTTCATGAAGTTTGAGCAGTCGCATGCCCTGTTTCATTGCAATTGGTGATATGGCCCTTGCCCTCCCCATTTTCACTCCTAAATCCGGCCCTGGTTGAAATTTCAGAAGATCAATTTCCATTTGAAACAGATTTCTTTGAGCTCCTGATGTGTTTCCATGGTGTTTGAGCAGTCGCATGCCCAGTTCCATTGCTTTTGGTGATATGGCCCTTGCTCTCCCCATTTGGACCCCTGGATCCGGCCCTGGTCAAAATTACAGAAGGTCAATTTCAAATTCAATCAAAGTTCTTTGAGCTCCTGATGTGTTTTCATGAAGTTTGAGCAGTCGCATGCCCAGTTTCATTGCAATTGGTGATATGGCCCCTGGTCACCCCCATTTCGACCCCTAAATCCGGCCCTGATATAAATTTCAGAAGGTCAATTTCAATTGAAAATTAAATATTTAAAACTCCTGATATGTAAAATTTGTGCAGCCGCATGCTCATGCAAATTTCATTGTAATTGAACTTTTAGCCCATACTCTACCATTGTAACCCCTGAATGCGGCCCTGAATTCAGTCAATCCTGCCCTACTCAAATGGTGAAAACATCGGAATCGACTAAAAATCTTTACAAATATCTTTTTGGGTTGGTTTGATGGGTGATTTGATGAATTTTGGGCATGAACACGTCCAGAATATTGAAGAGATGTTTGAATTATAGAAAAAACACCCCCGCGCACACTTATTTTTAGCAATAACTCGGACCTGAACAAAAATTTTTATTTGAAAATGTATTAGAGCAAAAATATAGCTATTCCCATTGAGCACAAACGAAACCGCGAGGAATTCCGACGATCAGGTGCTGAATGCGAGCCATTTGAAAAAAATCCGTTCGTCCCGGGTCTTAGAGGGTGTATGTGTGTATGTGTGTGTACAAAAAATGTGAGACGAACTTTTTTGTACTTAGCCTTATCCGATTTGCTTGCAACAGGTCGCATTCGACGCGGAATCCTGCCTTATTTTTCGCTATTCAAAATAGGCCCATTCTCCATTTTTCTTTGGAAAAATAATTCAAAACTGATTTTTTTAACTGCTGCAATGCATTTAAATGAATGCAAATAAATGTGAACTGAATCTATCTCCCTAAAGTGCATTTTTGACCTCTCTTGTGTGAATTTCTCGTAACATTTTAAATTACACGGAGAAGACACCAGCACCGCATTCTTCGGAAATGATTGTTTTCTTTTTTGTTGTTTGGAAACGACGCATAAATTGCCCGGAATCAGGAATTTGAGCGGTCCAAAATATGGCCAATATTCCGGATTCCGGACGTTCCGCGTGTTTAGGGGTCACTTCTCGGAAATAGGCGAATACCAGCGACACATAAAACTTCATGATTTAAAATATCATGGCATTCTATGGTGGTTTTTCACTTCATACACAAACCAATTAAACTTATGGTGTTATGGTTTTAATCCTCTACACCTTGAAATGATAAGAAAGTGAACAACATTACCTCCAGAAATATGATAAGAAACTAAAAGCCCAATTTAGTGGAACGTCTTTACTTGACATAAGACGAGTTTGTACAATTCAATTCATTTCCACCACTTGATTGTACCTTTGGCAGATACGCATTTCGACCTCAACAGTAAGGACGTCTTCAGTGTCTCGTATTTGACTTGTGCAGTCAAATATGAGACACTGAAGATGGCCTTATTGTATGTGTCAAAGATACAATACGGTGGAATCAAATGGAATTGTACAAACTCATTGTCTCATGGCAAGTGACAAGAAATATGTCATAAAATAAATGAAATGAAATGAAATGAAATAAATACAAACAAAAAAAAACCATTGGCGTAACTAATGAAAAATTCTAGGGGGGACTAACTTTTTTTTAAACTTTTTTATTTTAACACTCATAACACAGAAAGTTTACTATTTTCGCTCGATTCAACTGATATATATATATATATATATATATATATATTGTTGGTCTACCAGATATCAATGGACGTTGATGATGTTCATCGACGCTCAGCTCTGTTACAAAAATCTAAAAATCCCATAGGTGTTGCGCTCGCCGTAAATAGAATGTGAAGCACGATCCTGGTTTTTAAAGGATTTTTTGATTTGCTTCGAACCTAGAATACATTATAAATTTATATATATATATATATATATATATATATATATATATATATATATATATATATATATATATATGTATATATATATATATATATATATATATATATATATATATATATATATATATCAGTTGAATCGAGCGAAAATAGTAAACTTTCTGTGTTATGAGTGTTAAAATAAAAAAGTTTAAAAAAAAGTTAGTCCCCCCTAGAATTTTTCATTAGTTACGCCAATGGTTTTTTTTTGTTTGTATTTATTTCATTTCATTTCATTTCATTTATTTTATGACATATTTCTTGTCACTTGCCATGAGACAATGAGTTTGTACAATTCCATTTGATTCCACCGTATTGTATCTTTGACACATACAATAAGGCCTGACGAGAAGTGAAATAAGGAAGTGAGAAGTAGGACGTCTTCTTCTCTTTCCTCATTTCTCACTTCTCACTGTGAAAAGATAGTGGTGAAGTGGGTAGTGAGACGTCTCACTATTTTCGCTTCTCTCTCTTCCTAATTTCTCACTTTCAAATGAACTATTCGGCTAAATGACCCTTTAGGTCAGACGACCCTTCTGAAAATAGCCCTTTTGGCCAAATAACCTTTCGGCCTAATGACCCTTCCGACCTAATGCCTTTTCGGCTAATGAACCTTTCGCTAATACCCTTTTGGCCAAAATAGTCCTTTCAGCTGATCTTCTCGGCCAAACAGCCCTTTCGGCAAATGACCCTTTCGGCCAAACAGTGGCGTGGGCCAAACGTCCTTTCGGCCAGATGGTTAAGACCTAATGGTTTGTTCGGCTGCAAAATGGTGGTTGACATCAAGGAGGGCGCCCAACAGCCGTAGTAACACAGTTCAGTCCGATCTGGTCTCAGCAACTCCTATGTGACCTGTTTCGTTTATAAATCTATAAACTGTAGAATGGACATATGTGTTGTCTAGGAGAGCTCTGGTCCCCTAAGTCCTATCTCACCTTCCACGGTCGTCCGATGATAAAGACCGCTAAGGGTTGTGTACTTAGCTGTAGTGCAGCCTGGGCACTGTTGTCCTTCTGACATCAGCTAGAGTGAGAAGGTACGCCTCGAGCGTCTGTTCACCAGGAGGTGCAGCTCAAACAGCTCTGCCTGGTACCAGCGGCTGATTAACGAAATGCTGTATCGTGTCAGCTATACCTAAGGTGGCACATCATCATCGCGATGTGGTAACGCGACCCGGTAGGTACTTACTGAACCTCTCAAATACCACGAAAATGGGATAGAAGAAAAGAGAACGTTATTTTGGCAACCGGCACCGAAATAAGGACTAAATAAATGATTGGAAACTCGGTACCTAGAAGTCAGGACCTAAATGAACCTGGACGAGCCTTCTGGCTCGTGAACTGCAGAAGGTTGGAGTGAACGTGGCTGCTATTCAAAAGTCCGATGGTAAGATCCGAGAAGAACGAATTCCGAGCCGTGGAACGACCAACACTGCATTCAAATATAACATCCATCACAGCGGCGGTGAAAAAGCAGAGCATGGAGTTGGTTTCGTAGTGATGGGCAAGCAGATGAACGAGTGATGCGGTGGAAACCCATTAGCGAACGAATCTGTGTGTTGAGGACACGGGCAAATTCTTCAATTGAAGCCTAATCAACGTTTACACACCGACAAACAATAAATCCGACGACGGAAGGACACGTTTTGAATGTCTTGATAAAGCCTATGGAGAGTGCCCAAAGCATGACGTGAAAATTGTTATCGGAGCATGCTCAGGTCGGTAGAGAGGACTTTTCCGTCCCATAATCGGTAGGGACTCGCTCCAATGACAACGCCTACGGCTAGTAAATTTTGCTGCTGCCAGAGGGATGGCCATCAGTAGCACCTACTTTGCACGAAAGAACATCCGAAAGCACACCCAAATGGTGAAACTTGCAACCAGATAGACCATGTTCTGGTGGATGGGCGCCATTTCTCGGATGTTATCAATATGCGGACATTGAAGTCCGAACATTGACTCTGTCACTACCTCGTTGCCAGTAAAATTCGATCACGGTTGTCAACTGCTATCGAACGAAAGATCACAACGGATGCGTTACAATATCAAGCGATTGTCGGCGGAAGGGTATCGGCTGAATCAGAAGTGACAGACGAGAAGAACGTTGCCAGAGCCGGATGTTGGTGTCGGTCCGGATCAAATAGAGATCGTTACAAGGAAGCAAAACGGCAAAAACGAACCCACCGTAGAAAGGAAAAAGAGTACGAAGAACAAGTTTTAGTCAGGCGCAGGAAAAATGGAGCAAGACGATATGCGGAAGTTTTGAGTCTGTCAATGGCGTGCAGAAAGACAGCGCCATCTCCCGTCATGTGCAACGACCACAAGAATTTGCTGACAGATAAAACTGAAGTGGCTGCCATGTGGAAGCAACACTTCGAGACTTTGTTGAATTGAGGAAATGACGGTGCATCGGTGAACAGAATAAATATTAGCGACGATGGACAAGCTGTGGAGTCACCTACACTAGATGAGGTTAAAAAGCTGTTAAAGAGCTGAAAAACAATAAGGCTGCGGAAGGATGCGCTCGGCTGACTTCTCAAACATGGCAGTGAGCAGCTTTGAAGTTCTGCACCATATTATGTCGAAAATATGGGAAGACGAGGTAATGCCTGCTAGCTGGTTGGACGGCCTCATTTGCCCTCTCTTTAAGAAAGGGCACAGACTGGAGTGCGCCAATTACCGAGGAATAATCCTCCTTGATTCGGCGTACAAAATTGTTCCCGTATTCTGTTCACAGATTGAGACCGCTTGAAGAGCTCGTCGGTGAATACTACTCAGGTTTTCGTGAGCGATCAACGACGGATAAATGTTTACCCTGAGACAAATCCTTGATATCGAGTACAACACGACATCATCTGTCTATTGATTTCAAGGTGGCGTATGATTCAGCGAAACGGAATGAATTAGGCAAATTAAGCTGAACATGGTTTCCGGCAGAAACTGATACGGCTGATTCGTAAACGTTGGACGGATCGAAATCAAGTGTAAGGGTTGCGGATGAAATATCGCGTCATTTGTTACCTTAGATGGATTCAGGGTGATCACTCTCGAATCTACTTCAATATAGCGCTCGAGGAACGATTAGGAGATGGTGTAAAGAAGCGGTACCATTATCAAAAATCGCATATGCTCCTTGCGGACGATATCGATATTATCGGAATTGATCGCTTGCCGTGGAAGAGCTTTTGTGCCTTTTAAAGGAGACAGCGAGGTTGGACACGATCAATACAGCAAAACGAATATGGTCGCTGGCAATCAACGTGGGTTCATTAGTGGTGTGGTGGAAATGGTGCTGATGGTGAAAATTTGAAGTGGTAGAAATTTGTATCTTGGAACTTAGTGACGCGATTGATGTTACCGTATTACAGCTGCAAATAGGGCTTATTACGGACTTTGTACCACTTAAGTCCTAGTCTGCAAGAAAACAAACTCGCGCTGTATACTACTCTGATTCTTTTTTGGCTTCACGACATGAGACATGGATATTAAGGGATCGGAGAGCTCTCGAGTATTTGAGCGTAAGGTGCTCGGACAATACTCGGCAGTAAACAGGAGAACGATATCTGGCGCGCATGAATCACAGTGTACCAGGTGTATAAAGGGCTGATATTTAAAACATACACACGCAGACTACGGTGGGCTGGTCACGTTGTTCGTATGCCGGAAAGACGACAAGCGAAGATAATATTTAGTAGAGAACCCGGAAGAGGCCGCAGGCTTCGTGGTGCTTTTCAGTTGAAGAGAACCTGAGGGCGCTCAATGTTCAGGGCGACTGGAAGCGATTGGCGGATCAGGTCCAGTGGAGAAGGATACTCCATTCGGCGTGGTTCATCGAAGCTGTAGCCCATCAAGTAAGGTTTGTTCGGCAGTGGCATTCGGCCAAGAGATCTTTGCCCGTTTCATCAACTAAATGACAAACGCCTTAACAACCGAACTAAACCGTTACTTTGTTTGACGAAATCATGGATACTAAAATATCACGAAATACTATTGCGAGATAATGAGTAATATTATCGCAAAGTTTAGAGTTACTTTCCCCTGTATCAGCCTTTTGTTCGCGTGTAGGTTTTAAGCCCTTGATTCCGCGTGTAAATTCAAGCGACAAAATCATCGAAAAGAAGAAACCGTCTGTCTATTACTTATTTTCTGCTACATATTAACGCTTCATTGGAAAATAAGAGCCCTAGGACAATGAACAAGATGCACGGCGGATGTTCATTGTCCTGTATATTCTTATTTTCAAAAACTGAAAGAGTGGGGGAAAGGAGAATGTACAATAACTTACTGTTAAACATATTATTTATCATTAAACATTATTAAAAATCTCAATTCTATTGATAATATTCACATTTCAAAAAAGTGAGTGATATTTTTTTGCCGGAAAACTCATGTGAAAAGCCTTTTTGGCACCCAAGGAACAAAGTACCACGCGTGCAAATCAGCATTCTGGTATGGATGGTGCGTGGACATTATATAAGTTAGATTAGAGCCACTGGGGCATTTTGCCTGCCAAATGTTAGATGTTTCTTCAAAAAGTGGAAATTTTCGTTTTCCGACCTTCCCTTTTTTTTGAAACTTTTTCGCCTAACCTACATAATTTTAGATCTTTCCTCCTTCTTCTCTTTTGTTGCTTGGTTTCTGCATTTCTGAACGACAATTACATTCCTTGAATTCTAGTAAATATAAAAGAAGATAATATAGTTATTGGCATCTTATTGAATGAATAAATATTTGGCTCCAAATTAAAATATTTGAAACAAATTTTCCAGTTAAAGCCATAGGCAAAGTAAAGAAAAAATCAAAAAGAAACTTTTTTGCGATGCTGCAGTTACAACATAATTTTATTGCTTCTGTTCTCGAATAATTGACCTAAAAATAACAATTAATGGCGTACCTTTATCCTTTCAGTTGATCTGAATTTTCTTATAGGAATACAAGTTAGGAAAACTAGTATGAAAATGTTCCCATGAGACCCATATATGCGTGTATCCTTTCCTTGACGTTCATTATCTAATAAGAAGGACTGTTACCTGATCTGAAAGTTCGCCTGACAAATTTTATCTCGAATGAGAATCAATATATCACTACTCTAACATCGTCCGCCGAATCTTACGCCTCATCAGTTGATTCGACCGTTATCGCTTCTCGGCCTAAAGGCTAAGATCAAAGTGTAGTATCTGTTCTTATCAGCTTAACATCTGATAGCTCTCATGGGGAGACAACAAATTTAAACTGATTTTGGAAAAAGGCAGGAATGTTGGGCTGCTCACTTCCGCCACGGTTTGATATTCCAGTACCGGATCGGCCATTAGTTATTACAAAGTTAGCTTCGAAAAGCTGATTAGCTCATGATCAAACACCAAGTGAAATATTGACAAATATAGTGCATATTGAAAATTGGCGATTCAGCCGTATATCAACAGGTCGTTATCATTAAATAGGCTCTTAAATATGCAGTGTCAAGTAAAGTGGAATGCATCACAATGTCATGATGGTGTATTTCAATAACATTATTGCTCTCAGCCGATATACAAGATAATGAGCTGACTAGTGCAAGTGCATCCCCATTATCGAAATATAAATCGTTGGGAAGCGTTAAACTCTTCGCATCGACAGCTCGGAACATTAATCTTTGGTGTTTCGGATGTGCAATGTTGAACAATAACGCACGTGCCGCGTTCTATGGTCGGACCGATTGGCGATGGACATGACTTGTTTAGATCCGTATTCCTCCTCGGCACAAACCATACTTACCATGAAGCTCGAACATCTCCAATCGATTTCGTTCTCACCAACAAATATTTCACTTCCGTTATGACCAATAATAAACAACTTCGGCACCTAGGATTCACGAACAACACATCAATTTCAATTGCTCTTCGAATATTTCACTTATCAGAATGCAGGCCTTCCGGTTCGAGAGGATTGCACTATACAGATCAAATTAATTTGAACAGCATCTGCGTGTATCCGTGAAATTTCCGCCATTTAGCTTTCCGTTCATGCTGAATTGGTACCTGCCGTACCTACAGATCCGATCTGCAGAATGTCGCATCCAGTTGGGAAGGAAATTTTATTAGATGGTAGGAAGGTGAGTTGAACTCCGATGATGCTGTTGTTGTGGAAGTGGAATAGAAGAGTCGATGGCGGTCAGTCAAAGATTGTATTCACGTCGAGTAATATAACAGCGTCTGTAGGAAACGGATGAATGATGTTTATTCGGATGCAAGATGGATTGAAAATCAACAATCAACAGAATGGATACAACAAAGGGACTGTGAGATAGAAACATTTGACGCAGTTTGTTTGGAAATACACCCATCTCACATAAATGCCATAACTTTTCATCATTCGGACCATCTTCAAGTCAATATATTTGAACAAATATATTTCATAATGTATGTATTTGCATTTCGAGACCTCAGATAGCCTAATCTGTGAAGTTCTTGGTTTTTACTGTTTGATAGTGCTTACTACAACCTCCATGTATTGATTGTTATCGGAAGCTTATTGTAACTT
>NC_085140.1:121616448-121646448 GCF_024139115.2 Armigeres subalbatus
AGTTACTTGTATTCTTGAATTTACGCGTTTTTACGCGATTTTGGATTTACGCGGATTTTTTCAAAAGTTTTTTTACGAATTTTCAAATAGAAAACACTGAAAACAACAAAAATCAATTTTAGTGAAGTCGTTTTTACGCGGTTTTGATTTACGGAACGTATCCCCGCGTAAAACCCGACTCCAGTGTATTATTTTGTATACGGTACATATATATAATTATGCATCACTCTTTTAGTGGAATGTGTTCAACTGTCTAAGACGAGTTTAGTACTTTCCATTTAATTCCACCACGTTTTGTTATCTTTACAGATACGTATTTGACTCAACTGTGAGGCTGTCTTCAGTGTCTCGTACTTGACTAGACTTACGCAGCACATTCCACCACTATTTGTTGTTTCACATCAAGTCTATACCTATTCACTTACTCTACCTCTAAGAGTGCTTAAGAAAGATCATTAAATATATTTCAAACTAAAAGTGTTGTATGTAATTGCAGTAGCATCCATTATTGCCACTCAAAATAGCACTCCAATTATTGGTACAGGCTCCAACAAAGCGTATTTTTTCAATTCGCATTTATAGTTGCGAGTCCCATTGTTTTCATATGTGAAACGAAACTATGAACACTACTGAACTATTGGTGCAAAGCGAGCAAAAGATAAGGTATTTTAGTGATACTTTCACGATTTTGAAAGAAACCCTGTATTCCGTCTACTGACATGCCAACCAATTGATGGACTATAGGGCTGCTGCGTTTATGCGTAGATTTTGTTAAAACAACATTAACACTTTTACCCTAGTGGACATAAGGTAAAAATTATGTTTGTGGATAATGAGTCTGAGTCGAATCCGTATCCAGCACTCTAGGCTGATAAATCGCAAACAAATCATCTGCTTGACATTTTATTCCAGCTCCAGTTGCAATATTATAACACAAAATACCACAGAAACTGAAACCCAAAACGCAATATCCAAATTATGCATAAAACGATCTGCAATTTTCAGCACACATTTGTGCATTCCAATCCACAACGGAAAATACGCATAACTTTGGATGTGTTTGCAACGAATCAATTTGAAATTCAAATCAAATCGAACAAACCACGGCTATAGGCAACGAGCATATATTTATTCCGTCAAGCCAGCCCTCACCATGTGTCCATCGTCAGCGATGCGAGGGGAGGAAAAGTCATTTCCCTGTGATGCATGAAATTTGTCAATCTGATTATCAACTATCAACCCATGACAGCCCTCACGAAAACCCAAACTAGTCACTTATTGATTGCAGAAATTGCCTCCTGTCGGCTGTACTCTTCCGGCTCCAAGGCTTATAAATTGGTTATTCGCTTGTTTTGTCCATCACCACCAGACGGATTGTGCCCGGGAGGGAAGGACTAACACCCGAAAAATCACACCCGGCTCGTATCCGATAGACGTTCCCATGGCTAAATGACGAATCGAACGACGACAACTCAACGATAGATGCGTCGTCGATTGGTTAGTGGTTCGAACCGCCAACGGAAATTCGTTGATGAAAAGCAACCAGGAGTTATTTCCGCCGGCTCAAATGTCTTATCAAATCCATCACCAATCTTGGAAGATTCCACAAAAGTGAGGAATCGAATTTTCCAGCCATCGAGCCGTTGATGCGCAATACTACGAACTGGTTGTTGATAGTCTCATTTATCGGTTCAATAACCTCACAATTTTCCTTACGAAACTAACAACTTCAAACACCTTTTTTCCAATTTACATAGGGTAACAGTTCCGTTTTTTCTTATATTTACGAGGAAATATGTTGGGATGAAACTGGAATACTTTGAAAATCAAAAAATCAAATCAAATCAAGACTTTTCGATGAAAAAATGATTGTTTGCACAATTTGCAATTAATTGATCTTTGGGTTCTTTTAAATATGATACCTTATTATAACAACAAAGACCAAAATTGGATATTATAGCCAAATGTTTCAGGTCTTTCGAGAATCCCCTGGAGTTTAGGCTTTCAGACCTCCACGCGTAAACTAATATCTTCCGGTCTTTTGGTATGGTACATGCTCCCAGCGGACCATATATCAATATTCCTAGTATTTAGTGAATTAAATTTGACATACTTTCAACATGTGTTCCATTCCATGTGACCAGAGAATTCCCTGGTGTATTGGCCTTATGATCTATACGCATAACGGAAACGGATGAAACGAAACATGCGCTTAGTGATCGTTTGAACCAAATTCTATTTGAATAAAATGCATGTTTCATTCCAAGCAAGGATGTTATGCGGTTAGAGATCTTCTTCTTCTTCTTCTTATTGACACCACATCCCTCACCAGGACATTACCCAGTAGGCTGTCCCAAAAAAAACATTATGTTTGAAAAGTCATGGTTGATTCTTTCTTCAGGAATTCTGGAGAAATACTCTTCCAAGGATTCTGGAGAATTCCCGCTCAAAGAATTTTGAAAAATTGCTACTTTAAGAATTTAGACTTCCTTTTTCTTTAATCCTCCCCAGGCCAGAAGTTCTGAGAATCCGCCCTTTCAGATATTATGGAGAATTCTTCACCAAGGATTTTTGGAAACTTTTTGCCCCTGCAGATTGTCATTTTTCTTTAATTCTGAAAGTTCTTCCTCATAAACTCTAGCAAATTCCGGATCTATGAATTCTGAGACACTGTTTTTCTAATCATTCTGGGTTCTTCCATATCCAGAAATTCTGAGGGGAAACATTCCACCAAAAAAATTAATGTACTGCAGCCTACCCTCCCACCTCTACACAGGTATTTTTCATGAATGCTCTGGCCATCTTCTCCTCAGATGTTTTAGAGAAGCCTCCGGAATTATGGAACGTAAATTCATGAAATTTATCCAAGAAATTCAGTTCTCACTAGATATTCTCAAAGATTTTAATTCATTCAAGAATTATTTATAGGAATTTAGTAATTTATATCCAGCAATTCTGAGATCCATTCCTCACGTGTCACGTGTCTTGTCTTAGAATTACTGAATGAGATACGTACACGCGTAGAAGTTCATTGTTGCTTTCAAAACAATCAAAACAAAATGAAACGCCAAAAGTCATATCTTTTCGATTTATTGGAATGATTGGAATACATCAAAGTGCTACACAGAAAAAATCAAGAACCTAAAAAAAGTTTAAAAACTCAAAGTACGAAGTTAAATTTTTCACTCAAAAGTAAGTAGTTTTCTCACGCCCTCTCGTGAATGATATTATTAGGCTATAACTTCTACAAAATCATCATCGACAAGAACACCTCGTATATTAATATTCCTTAAAAGTGGTTCAATGTATAATCCAAATAATTCCATGCTCAGCGGACATCCTTGTCTCACTGAGCATCCAATGGAAAATTGAAAAACGATTGCGTTAAAAATCCGTTGAATAGAACTTTAGACGTTGCATTTTTATACATTTTTTTTCAAGCAATTGGTAAAATTGTTTGGAAAATCGAATTTCTCGAGAATGTTTCATAGGAACTCATGATCCACTCTGTCAAATGCCTTTTCCAGATCAATAGATAGAATAATTCCTTTAAACTTTCTACTACAGTTTGCTTTGACGATTACGTTGCGTAATAGTGTCAAATTGTCTATACACGAGCTATTATCCTTACATGCGAACTGCCCGGATATTATTTTGCTGAGAAGCTTATAATCAGTATTCAACATGCTGATCGGTCTTTTGTTGTCTAGCTCAAACATATCACCTTTTTTTATGAATTAATGTGATAATTCCCGAAGAAAAAGGTGCCGGTGGATACTCGTCACCAGTGAGATAGGCATTAAATAGTGTTAGCATGTCATTCTTAATTATATCGAAAAATGTTGCATAAAACTCGTAGTTAATACCATCAGGACAGCTGGGGGGCAGCTGGTTTTCGATGATTCTAGTATCGCGTATTTAATTTCTTGTAATCTGAACGGTTCAATTAATGCTAATTTATCATCTTCTATTAATCGCTGGTCTATATCATCCAATGTCCCTCCACAACCGCTACTCGGAACAGTTTTCTTCTGAAATTTGTTTGAAAAGTGGGTGAATATTTTTTGTTTCAGAACCGACGGGTTTGATGTGACTTCCCCATTCACTTTGAGTTTTAGTAATCTAGAGTATGCAGATCGATTTAAAAAAGACGTGACCTGAAGAAACGTTAGCTTTTCATCAGTGTATAAAGAATGAACCTTAAATCTACTTCGTATCCTATTTAGCCTGTTTTGTTCCAAGTCCATTAATTTTGTTTTTACAAATTTTAGCTCATCGCTGACATCAATATTTGACGATTGATACTGAATTGCGTCTTGGAAGCATTTGTAATAAAAACTTCTTTGTTTAGATAGCTGTTACTACTATTTTTTAAATCAGTGTTCCACCAATAACTTATGTTGTGAAAAGCGCTTCTAGTTTTCAACTGTTCGTACAAATTACTGAATTTTTCTCTT
The DNA here is from genome assembly GCF_024139115.2 of Armigeres subalbatus. Classification (NCBI taxonomy): domain Eukaryota; kingdom Metazoa; phylum Arthropoda; class Insecta; order Diptera; family Culicidae; genus Armigeres; species Armigeres subalbatus. Next base: position 121,620,906 of record NC_085140.1, read on the forward strand.
ACTTTATTGTCGGTCAACAAGTTCAGGTTAATTTTCCAGTAGCCTCGACTATAAAGATTTAGTATCCTAGCATCGTTAATATCTAATGTCAAGATTACACTATAATGGTCTGAAAAAGGTACCGCCAACGTTTCAACTTTCTTCAGTTGGTCTACAAACACGCTAGATCCGTAAATCCTATCTATCCTAGATCTGGTTGCCCCTCTAACGAAGGTAAAATGTCGCATATGACATTTATACAGTCCAACATCCTTTAGATCTGACTCGCTAACCATTCTCTTTAATCCTTTGCAAATGTTTTCAACAGTACCTACAGTGTCGTTCTTGTCGATTCTGCAATTAAAGTCACCGAGCACCACATTCTCTCTCTTAGTGAATCAAAATATCATTTGTAAACAACAAATATCTCTCTTTTTTGTATTGAGTACCAGAATGTGCATACACATTCACATAGTTCACTCCGTCTATTGCCAGCGATATTATGCGAATTGGTGGGTTGACATCAAGGCAGGAGCGCCCAACAGAGCTCTGGTCTCCACAAGTCCCTATCTCACGCTTCCACGGGTCGTCCGATGATAAAAGACCGCCAGCTAGGGGTTGTGTACTTACCCGAGCAACACACATGTTGTAAATCAGTTTATGATACTCATATATGACCAAATTTGGTCATATATGAGTTATTTCAACCAAATCAACGTGAATTGTGTCTCGCTAGGGTAGTGGTAGTGCAGCTGGGCAACGTTGTCCTTCTGACATCAGCTAGAGAGAAGGTACGCCTGAGCGTCTGTTCACCAGGAGGTGCGCTCAAACAGCATCGGCCTGGATCCAGCGGCTGATTAACGAAATCTGTAAGCGTCAGCTATACCTAAGGTGGCAGCCCCATCATCGCGATCTAGGTAACGCACTCCGGTGGCAGTAGCTGAAACTCTCAAATACCACGAAAAATGGAGATAGAAAAAGAGAACGTTATTTTGGTAACCGACCAACGAAATAAGGACTAAGATTGGAAACTCGACACTGGAATGACAGGACCTAAATGAACCTGACGAGTGAGCCTTCTGGCTCGTGAACCAGAAGGTTGGAGTGAACGTGGATGCTATTCAAAAGTCCGATGTCAAGATCGGAGAAGAATTTGAGCCGTGGACCCCACGACCAACACTGCATTCAAGTATAACATCTATCACAGCGGCGGTGAAAAAGCAGAGCATGGAGTTGGTTTCGTAGTGATGGGCAAGAGATGAAGCGAGTGGATGCGTGGAAACCCATTAGCGAACGAATCTGTGTTGAGGATACGGGCAAATTCTTCAGCAGCCTAATCAACGTTTACACACCGATAAACGATAAATCCGACGACGAAGGACACGTTTTAGAATGTCAAAGCCTATGGAGAGTGCCAAAGCATGACGTGAAATTGTTATCGGAGACGCCAACGCTCAGGTCGGTAGAGAGGACTTTCCGTCCCAAATCGGTAGGGAGCTCCGCTACCAGACAACGGCCTACGGCTAGTAAATTTGTTGCTGCCAGAGGGATGGCCATCAGTAGCACCTACTTGTACGAAAGAACATCCGAAAGCACACCTGGAGACACCCAAATGGTGAAACTTGCAACCAGATAGACCATGTTCCAATGGATGGGCGCCATTTCTCGGATGTTATTACGTGCGGACAGAGTCCGATACGACTCTGATCACCACTCGTTGTCAGTAAAATTCGATCACGGTTGTCAATCGTATCGAACGAAAGATCAGCGAACGATGCGTTCAATATCCAGCGATTGTTGGCGGAAGGATCGGCTGAGTACGCCAGAAGCTCGACGAACGGATAAGTGCAATCAACGTTAGCGACAACATCAACGATCTATGGAGTCGATCCATGAGCGGTGAGCAGCAACAGCACGAGAAGCGGTAGGCACTGCAAAGGCGACCCAGGACGGGTTGTCGATGTGGAGGTCGAGAGTGACAGACGAGAAGAACGTTACCAGATGCCGATGTTGGTGTCGGTACCCGATTGAATAGAGATCGGTACAAGGAAGCAAGAGCAGCCGAAAACGAACCCACCGCAGGAAGAAAAAGAGTACGAAGAACAAGGTTAGTGAGGCGCAGGAAAAATGGAGCAGAACGATAGCGGAAGTTTTATGAGTCTGTCAATGGCGTGGAGAAAGACAGCGCCATCTCCCGTCATGTGCAAAGACTAACAAGGAATTTGCTGAAGATGAAACTGAAGTGGCTGCCAGTGGAAGACACTTCGAGACTTTGTTGAATGGAGGAAGGACGTGCATCGGCGAACAGAATAAATATTAGCGAGATGGACAAGTGGAGTCACCCTACTAGATGAGGTTAAAAAGCAGTTAAAGAGCTGAAAAAAAAAGCTGCGGGAAGGATCAGCCCTGACTGAACTTCTCAAACATGGCAGTGAGCAGCTTTGAAGTTCTGCACATATAATGTCGAAAATATGGGAAGACGAGGAAATGCCTGCTAGCTGGTTGAAGGCCTCACTTGCTCTCTTAAGAAAGGGCACAGACTGGAGTGCGCCAATTACGAGGAATAACCTCCTTAATTCGGCGTACAAAATTATGTCCCGTATCCTGTTCAACAGATTGAGACCGCTTGAAGAGTCCTTCGTTGGCGAATACCAAGGGTTTTCGTGAAGGCCGATCAACGACGGATTAAATGTTTACCCTGAGACAAATCCTTGATAAATTCCGGGAGTACAACTTGCAGACGACATCATCTGTTTATTGATTTCAAGGCGGCATACGATTCAGTGAAACGGAATGAATTATGGCAAATTATGCTTGAACATGGTTTTCCGGCGAAACTAATACGGCTGATTCGTATAACGTTGGACGGATCGAAATCAAGCGTAAGGGTTGTGGATGAAGCAAAACGAAGTACATGGTCGCTGGCAATCAACGTGGGTTCATTAGTGGTGGTGGTAGGAAATGGATGGTGAAAATTTGAAGTGGTAGAAGAATTGTGTATCTTGGAACATTAGTGACGTGCGATAATGATGTTACCCCGAGGTGAAAAGGCGTATAGGCTGTAAATAGGGCTTATTACGGACTTCTGTAACCAGCTTAAGTCCGTAGTCTGCAAACGAAAACAAAACTCGCGCTGTAATACTACTCAGATTTTTCCGTGGCTTTTTACGGCCATAAACATGGACGTTAAAGAGGCTGATCGGAGAGCTTGGAGTGTTTTGGGCATAAGGTGTTGCGGACAATACTTGTGGTAAACAGGAGAACGGTCTGGGGCGTCGCATGAATCCGTTGTACCGTGTATAAAGGGCTGTATATTATTGATTATACAACACGGCAGACTACGGTGGGCCTTGTTCGTATGTCGGAGAACGTCAAGCGAAGATAATATTTTGTAGAACCCGGAAGAGGACCTAGGCTTCGTGGAAGGCCGCGTCACGATGGCTTTTGCAGTTAAGAGGACCTGGGCGTTCAATGTTCAGGGCGACTAGAAGCGATTGGCCCAGGATCGAGTCCAGTGGAGAAGGATATTCCATTCGGCGTAGGTTCATCGAAGAGCTGTAGCCCATCAAGTATCAAGTATCAAGTAAGTATGAATGAAAATTTTTCGAAAGCCACTTCCTGTACGAAAATAACGTCTAGGCCATTATTCCCGTCTCCATTGAATGTTGCTGTTCGATGTTTTTCGTGGTGTTAGTCAGGTGCTCTGGAGACTCGTTCTGCTCCGCTGTAGCCATTGCTTTGTTGCCGTTATTGCCGTTTTTTCCTCACGAGTGGTTGACGAGTGCGGTTGTGTTTCCAACTTCCTCCGCACATATTTAATTTTATTTTTTTTATCGCCGCGTAACCACTTGTGCAGTAGCGCGGCGTAGTAACTATAATTTGCCATAAATCCCGCAATAGGAATTTGTAGTGACTGGATGGAAACGGTAGTCAATTATGACTTACCTTACGATGTGTTCATTCCTTCCCGCCAGGAGTGGGAAGGAGGGACCCAGCGTTCCAACAGGCTCTATAAATTTCTTCACAGATGGTTCGAAAATGAATAATCTGACAGGATCCGGAATCTATGGCCTACAACAAAATTTCTGTCCATAGGACAGGCCCACAGTATTTCAGGCGGAAATATATGCAATATTAGAATGCGTGTTATTATGCCTGAGGAGAAAGTATAGATTTGCAAAATATGTATTTTCTCTGACAGCCAAGCGGCACTTAAGTCGCTTAATAACTACACTTTGTAACTCAAAGCATGTGGGAATGCATTCTGGCTTTGAAAACTTATCCATACGCAATCGATCTACCCATATTGGATCCCAGGACATACGGGTCTAGAGGGAAACGAGATTGCTGATGAGCTAGCCAGGAATGGATCTAATGAAAGGTTCATTGGCCCTGAGCCCTTCTGCGGGATCTCAGACTGCTCTGTAAAAATGGAACTGAACAAATATATGGTCAGTCAAATCCATCAAACTGAATGCATCTTCCCATACGAGCCAATCCAAAGGCCGTAACGATTAACCCCAAGAAAACCCAACAATATTAGGTCTCAAACAAAAGGATCTCAACATCTACACCGGTCTAATAACTGGACACTGCCCTGCAGATACCATCTACAAAAGATCGAGCAATCCAAACCTCAAATTGCGCTTCTGTGACGAGGAGAGAAACATCAGAACACATCCTCTGCTATTGCAGTGCACTCACCCAACGTAGGTTCAAGTTCTCAGCAAGCCCTTTTAGGGCCTGCTGATATGGATCTTATCCCCGCGACGTGGTTCCAAAAGCTAGTCTCGCCAGAATGGGGAGTCACATACTGTAACTCAGGATCTCTATTCATCAATAGATGGTCTTGAGTTCAGTCGATACCAAGGTATCTCAGTGACAAACATGTTACTGAGATAACTTGCGTATTTCACAGTAAAAGGGTATATCACAATAGTCCTAAAATCTGGACGCAGTGATCTTCACCCGACAAACGAGGAAAACTATATTTTACTTTTAACTTAATCCACTTTAACTGAACCGCGTACGTAAATTTTAAGTAATTGTGTCACGTAGAATCTTTAATTATGTCGTGCGGTGTAATTTCGTGTAACATTAACGACGACCGCTTTTATGGAAGTGTGAATTTGATAAGAAATACCATGCAGCCTGCATCGGTGTTCAACGACATCGCGAACATATAATCACCGCATTTATGGTGCCCATGTGGCCAACCGCCAAGACATCTTACGGAAAGAAGCATGTGAGAAAGTTACTTTATCAATAAGAACAACTGGTGGATGCTATTCATGCGCAAACGAACACCAACCACCCATCGCGTTGACCTTAAAAGTTTAGCTTAGTGGCAGAATTATTCGACAAAATAGAGCACCAGCTGATCGACGTAAAAGACACGCTGGTAGAATAACCAAAAAAATGCGAACATATGCAATGTAATTGACCAGCACGTGAAGTCGAATGACTCACAGGCTCAAATTACTATGACCGGCATCAGAGAATCGCATTTAACTCTGTCAGGTCAATAACAAAATTATTGACGAACGGCTATCGAGTATAGGAAATAATATAACAGCTTTTTCAAATTTGGCCGAAACATCATCATCACCTCCATCTGACTCGAAGCTTTTGAAATTCTCGAGGAAGTGAAATGTGTGCACAACTGTGTATGATATTATACAAAATTACGTCAAAGATACTCATACACCACATCTGATGACTCTAGAGGAGGAATTAACGAGGATCAGACTGTAAAAAGAACTTGACCTGGCAGAAAATGACCAATCATTATCTGGCTGACGATTTTGTAGCAACATTACTAGACGGACTGGTCTACGTATGATGCCAAACAACGAACTCTAGACTTCAGGAAAAGGCTGCAGCAAAGGCCAGACGAAACCGAAAACGAAGAAAACAACAATTTCATCATTCAAAAATAAGCATAAATCAAACAAAAATCCAAATGGAAAAACTGTTCACGGACGCTTTCATGATTCGGACAAACAACTGTTGGCCAATGAAGAAACAATTTGCAGGTCCTCCATCAACCATCGACCATCCAATAGCAGGCCTCTCGATTCCCAAATTCATCAACTTCAGGAAGGGCGAGACTATAAATCCATACCGGCAAAAAACAAAAATTCAAATGACAACAACCTCGAACAGCTACCAATGGAAATTGCTGATGCAACCACAACAACGACAAATTCAGCGTCAGCATGGTCAATTGACCCAATGCGTCCACCTATAGTTAGCCTGACTCAAAATCAGCTGACGGAGACGAACGTTTCCGAAGGCCTGACTACGGGACCGAAAAAATGTATATCGCCTTTCTGGCATATTTGATGACAAGGAGTCATCATTTTGCCATGAAGGAATGACACCCATCAGCATCAAAATTAACCTGGCATCACAAGGGCTCCAACCACAGATGAGGAACTTCGGAAAATCTTCTCGATGAGCATGCGGAGTATGGCGTTTCAAGAAGGCGACAATTGATGATCTGGAATCTTACCGTCGTCATCTTAGTAACCTGAGAATACAACATCTGCAACACATAAGGGACAGCGTCAACAAATTTCACAATCCAAATTTTCAGAAGTAACGACTCATTTCGACGAGAAAGAGGTAAATATTTTCACAACCGACGTACTTCCAAAAACTTCTTCACTAAATAGAATGCGACTGAAATTTTGATATATGTCAAAATTTCAATCGCATGAAAAGCCCAGCCAAAATTAAGGAAATTCATAATAACATTTTAAGCCCGTCCTTTCGGTTATTTTGGCAACTGAAACCAGCTGATGAAAGCGTAAGGAATGAAGAACTTTTGGAAGTAGCTTTAATGTATTCAGGAGACGCGATTTCAGAATCTAACAAAAGTCTGGCGGTGGAGTTCTAATTCGAATTCCACAAATTTTGATTCAGAAATAATAACTACCAAAAATTCAAGAACTTTGAGCATGTCTGGGTGAAATCTAATATTGCAGGAGAAACCCAGTTTCTCTTCTTGTATTTTCCACTGACCATGCGCAAACAATTTATGAAAGCTTTTAAAACTGGGGAAGAAATTTTATCGCAACTTCCACCTGAAGTCAAGCAATATTTATGGAGATTTTAATCAACGTTCATTTCATTTCATTTATTTAGTTTACATCTAAACAGATAACACTGAATCAACAATTTGACGCCAAACGGTTCGAGGCCGCATCTCTCCATCCTCGGATACGCCCCACGCTCGCCAAGTCGTTCTGCACCTGGTCTGCTCCATCTCGATCGCTGCGCTCCACGCCGTCTCGTACCGCGCGGATCGGAAGCGAACACCATCTTTGCAGGGTTGCGTCCGGCATTCTTGCAACATGTCCTGCCCATCGTACCCTTCCGGCTTTAGCTACCTTCTGGATACTGGTTCGCCAGAGGGCGAGCTCATGGTTCATTCTTCGCCGCCACACACCGTCTTCTTGCACACCGCCAAAGATGGTCCAGCACCCGTCTCTCGAATACCCGAGTGCTTCGTCCTCCTCGAGCATTGTCCATGTTTCATGTCCGTAGAGGACAACCGGTCTTATTAACGCTTGTACATGACACATTTGGTGCGGTGGCGAATCTTTTTCGACCGCAGTTTCTTCTGGAGCCCGTAGTAGGCCCTGACTTCCACAGATGATGCGCCTTCGTATTTCACGACTAACGTTGTTGTCAGCCGTTAAGGGATCCGAGGTAGACGAATTCCTCGACCACCTCGAAGGTATCCCCTGTCTATCGTAACACTGCTTCCCAGGCGGGCCCTGTGCGCGCTCGGTTCCGCCCACAAGCATGTACTTTGTCTTGTTACGCATTCACCACCAGTCCAACTCTTTGTTGCTTCACGTTTCAGGCGGTGTACAGTCTCGCCACCTTTGCTGTTCGGCCGACAATGTCCATGTCTCCGCGAAGCAAATAAATTGACTGGATCTGTTGAAAATCGTACCCCGGCTGTTACACCCGGCTCTCCGCATGACACCTTCTAGCGCAATGTTGAACAACAGGCACGAAAGTCCATCACCTTGTCTTAGTCCTGGCGCGATTCGAACGAACTGGAGTGTGCCCGAAATCTTCACAGTTTTGCACACCATCCACCGTTGCTTTGATCAGTCTGGTGAGCTTCCCAGAGAAGCTCGTTCTCGTCCATATTCCATAGCTCTACGCGGTCTATACTGTCGTATGCCGCTTTGAAATCAACGAACAGATGGTGCGTTGGGACCTGATTTGCACGGCATTTTTGAAGGATTTGCCGTACAGTAAAGATCTGGTCTGTTGTCGAGCGGCCGTCAACGAAGCCGGCTTGATAACTTCCCACAAACCTGTTCACTAATGGTGACAGACGACGGAAGATGATCTGGGATATCACTTTGTAGGCGGCATTATGATGGTGATCGCTCGAAAGTTCTCACACTCCAGTTTGTCGCCTTTTGAGATGGGGCATATAACCCCTTCCTTCCACTCCTCCGGTAGCTGTTCGGTTTCCCAGATTCTGACTATACGTTTGTGCAGGCAAGGGCCAGCTTTTCCGCCCATCTTGATGAGCTCAGCCCGATACCATCCTTACCAGGCTGCTTTATTGGTCTTTAGCGTTGAATGGCATCCCAACTTCCCTCAAGGTGGGGGATGGTTGGCTTCCATCGTCCGCTGAACTGACGTTGTCATCTCCTCCGCTGCCTTGACTTTCACTGCCTGTACTCTCAGCGCCATTCAGATGTTCCTCAGTGCTGCCCACCTTTCGATCACCACACGTTCGTCCGTCAAGATGCTCCCATCCTTATCCCGGCACATTTCGGCTCGCGGCACGAAGCCTTTGCGGGATGCGTTGAGCTTCTGATAGAACTTGCGTGTATCTTGAGAACGGCACAGCTGTTCCATCTCGCACTCCGCTTCTTCCATGCGGCGTTTCTTCTCCTGGAAAAGACGGGTCTGCTGTCTCCGCTTCTGTCTATAACGTTCCACGTTCCGTGGTACCTTGCCGCAGCGCGACCGCCCGCGCTGCATCCTTCTCCTCCAGAATCTGTCGCACTCTTCGTCGAACCAATCGTTCCGTCGACTTCGACCCATATACCTGACGTTGTTCTCCGCTGCGTCGTTAATGGCTGCTTTGACTGTATTCAGCAGTCCTCTCGAGGGGCCCCATCGAGCTCACCTCTTCCGGCAACGCTGCCTCGAGATGCTGCGCGATGCAGTGGCGACATCAGGTTGCTTCAGTCGCTCTAGGTCGTACCGCGGCGGTCGTCGGTACCGCCGAACATTGTTGATGACGGATAGTTTTGGGCGCAGTTTAACCATCACCAGATAGTGGTCACGAGTCGATGTTAGCGCCACGATATGTCCTGACGTCGATAATGTCGGAGAAGTGCCGTCCATCAACGTAGAACGTGGTCGATTTGGTGATTCTGTCTGCAGTGGTGATTCCAGGTGTACCGATACGGGAGGCTGTGGAAGTAGGTGCTGCGAATGGCCATATTCTTGAGGCGGCGAAATCAATAGGTCGTAGGCCGTTTTCGTTCGTCAGCCGGTGAGCGCTGAACTTTCCAATAGTCGGTCTAAACCTCCTCTTGGCCAACCTGAGCGTTCAAATCTCGCGATGATTTTGATCGTGGCTTGGGCAGCTGTCGTACTCACGTTCCAGCTGCGCGTAGAATGCGTCTTTATCATCATCGTGCTTCCGGAGTGTGGGCTATGGACGTTGATTATGCCAGTTGAAGAACCGGCCTTTGACCTCAACCCGCACATTCTTTCATTAATCGGCCACCACCCGATCACGCGCCTTGCATATCGCCCATCACTATGAAAGCTGTTCCAGCTCGTGTGCCGCAGCTCTGGTAGATGGTATGATTACCTCTAAACGTTCGCACCATTGATCCTTTCTAACAAACCTCCTGCAGCGCAACGATGCCGAATCCACGGTCCTTGAGCACATCGGCGAGTATGCGTGCTCCCTGATGAAGAGATTTGCAGTTCCACGAACCGAGTTTCCAATCGCTAGTCCTTTCGTCGCAGTGGTCTTCGCCGTTGGTTCCGGTCCGTACTCTTGTTGATTGTTCGTTGCTTAGATTTTAAAGGCTTGGCTTTGCAGGGCTGACACAAACCCCTAAATTTCCGGAGGACCATTCCTCTATTTCCGGTGGACCATGGTGCACAGTTTCATTTAGAGTCCCTCGCTGGCACTCGACGATGATCAGCCGCCCTAACATGGAGAACAGACGCTGTTGTGAGCCGATCCTGACATGGAGAACAGACGCTCAATAAGATTTGCACCTCCGGAGAGGAGCAAACCCCCTTCCCTGTCAGCATACGACCATAGTTCCCACTGGGGTTGGTTACCTGATCTTCCCTAAGGTTGCTCGTATCCCGCCAGCACGCGGGGGTAGGGATAGAGTTGCTGGGTAAGGGCCAAGGACCGCGAGATGGGGTCTATTTTATTCCTTCAGGTACGCAAGTACCAATGGTACGCTTTACCCAGCATTTGCCGCACCGCTGACTTTATTCCGGATTCAGAGAATGAGCAAATCCTACTTCCAGTTGTTGGGGAAAATGAAACACTACTGTTTATATTTGATAGAATTGCCAGCTTAGGGCTTAACCAAATCAATCATATTAAGAATCAACAGAACTGCTACCTAGACCTTCTATTAACGAATATACAGGAAGATTTTTGTGTGTCAGAATCACTTATGGAAAAACGAAACATTCCACACAGCTATTGAATACTCTCTGTTTGTTCATGATTATCAAAACCCAGACTGTGACTTCGAAGAAGTCCTTGATTACCATAAAGCAAACTATGACAACATAAGACATAAGTAGATTAAACTGGAAGCAAATTTTAGAGAATGAAGGAATATCGAATCTTCCGTTGATGTTCTTTATAACATCATTTTTATATTATTACTGAAGAGGTTCCAATAAGGAAAAAGGCGGAACGGGAATTCGAAATATCCAATTTGGTATAATAGACAGATAAAAAATTTAAGGAATCGCAAACAAAATTACATAAAATTACAAACTAGACAATTCGAATGAAAATTTGAAAATATTTAGACATCTGCGATCAATTAAACTAGCAATTGATGTAGCATTTGAAGAGTATAATAAAACAGAAAACGAAATAAAGTCATGCCCAAAGAACTTCTTCAATTACGTAAAATCAAAATTAAAATCAGACAATTTTCCCATTCAACCTATCAAGTCTACTTCAGGAGTTCCACAAGGCTCCCATCTTCCTCTTTTATTTATATTGTATGAAAATGACATTTCATTCTCAAAAATATAAAGCTTTTAATTTATGCCGATGAATAAAGTTATTTATGGAAATAAAATGAAGGCGACATTATCGTATTCCAGAATGAAATACGATGTTTTATACATGGTGCAGAAAAGCCTATTGCAACTAAATGTAAAGAAATGCAACATCATATCATTCAGCAGAAAAGAACAACACCAAATACAAAATTGTACTAGGAAACAAAACTGTAGAAAGAAGTGAAAGAGTTAGGGATTTAGGAGTGATTTTAGATTCAAAACTAACTTTGTTGATCACTATAACACAATCATTCACAAAGCTAATAATATGCTGTTTATCAAGCGCTTCTGTTTCAACTTTCAGGATCCCACAATCAAAACACTATATATTTCATATGTACGATCCATACTGAGTATTGTAGCATTGTGTCGCCATACTTAACCACACATGAAGAAAGAATAGAATCAGTACAAAACAATTTCTACTATACGCTCTTCGTAAATTAGGTTGACGTAATTTCCTCTTTCATCTTATGAATCACGTTGCATGCTTATAAACATACAAACATTGAAACAGCGTCGAGAGTTTGCAACGGTTTCATTTGTTAACGATATAGTATCTCAACGTGTTGACTCAACTGAAATTTTGTCGAAATTAAATTTTACATACCTTCTCGGCTACTTCGACATAGGACATTATTTTTCACTAACCACCGCCGAACAAATTATGCCAAATTTGGACCTCTTAACCGAATGATGGCTGTTTATCAGGCTATTGACATCCTATTGTTTAGCCCATCGCCAGATCGTAGCCAGGATGTCCCAGGCTATAATTTTTTTTCATACTGCGTTTCAATGATGACAGCGGGCTATGTCTATTGATGATGATGACACCGCGCTTCTCACCGGGTCGCTGTTTATAATCAACACTGCGAAGCTATTGACTTAACAATGTCTCGGCATAACATTTAACAATATTTTCAAAAAACAAACATAAGAAATTCAACAAATTAAATTCATAATTACAAAACTCTAGCAAAAAAATTTTTTTTACGTTTTTATTGTATTTCATAATTACTACAGCATTACGAAAGAAAAAAAACATGTATATGTATTTGTACTAGTCTACGTCGGTTGACGAAATAAATAAATAAATAAATAAATAAATAAATAAATAAATAAATAAATAAGAATACCAAAACTCCCATTTACTGTTTTCGCCTCTTCTGTCGCCACAGCTTGCGCCACACCGGTTCACTTTGTTCTTGGTTGGCATTTTGCGAGCTAGGATGATTTGGAACTTGTAGGACCGTCATCGTTGTAGACGCTATGCCTACATAATCACTGTGTCCCGTCGCAATCCGAAGATTAGCTGCTACTTGGCTGTATAATCTGTGTCGACTGAACCCGGGTCCCTCGTTTCCCTGTTGCTCGCCAGCTTTGGACAGTCTGCTTTGTTGTGCCACTCCGCATTGCAGAAGAAACACCTATTTTTCAACCCGTCATAATACCGCCGCGAAAGGAAGTGGCCGATATACAGGATCGTAGGTATTTCTTTATCTATTTCCAGGACTCCTCTTGTTACTAACGGCTTGGAACAATAGAAAACCGGCACTCGGCATTCAGGGTGGACTGTTACATAGGAGGATAACCTACATTTTTAGGCTAATGGAGTTATATAGGGATGTCTATAGCCTGTAAAAAAACGTCAACTCTAAATAAAGATTGTGGCCTCTCGTATAAAAAAGTAATTGTTAGATCTCAAAAGTTGGTAGTATGTTGGTAGTAGTTGTTCTCGCTGAAAGAGCAAGAGATGAGAGTGGGATGGAGAGAAGAGAAGGCAGAGAAAGGAAAAAAGGAGGAGAAAGTTGGTGACTCTGGGGCGGTCAAGAAGTAACGCCGGATAAAAAGAACGGAAAACAAAATTTCGATGTGACGATAGACGCCAGATTTTTATACGGTTCCCGGAGTGGAAACGGTTCCAAAACAAAAACGGGATATTTTTCATTTCATTACAGTATTTCTCAAAATTTAAGTTCAAACCTCTCACTTGGATTTTATAATTATAGCATGGAAGTACATTCATTTCATCCTTTGGTTGATTTGACGTTATATGAAGAGATGAAGCAATTAACTTATCATGAGTATTCACGCTTTGCAAACATTTTATTTCAGCGTACATTTATTGGACTAGATTTCAATAAATTTTACTTTTCGGATGGGTCTTGAACTCAACATGTTGCAGGTTTTGGTGTTTATAATTATTTTTCAGCTCATTATAAACTTCAACCTCCTTGTTCTATATTTATTGGAATTAATCCATATTTTCAATGTAGTTTAATTCAGAAATGTTCTCTAGATTTTTTGTAATATGTTCTGATAGTTTAAGTTGTCTTAAAGCAATTAGGTCTAATAGTTTTAAATCTAAATCTTACCATATAGTTTAATTGATAAAAGAATTGTCGTTTAAATTACATTTACAAGGTTTCATTATTAAACTGGTTTGGGTTCCTGCTCATTGTAAGATTTACGGCAATGAACAGGCAGATAGTTTAGCAAAATTGGGGTTGTGGTGTTGTTTTAATCACAATATATCATCCTCGAATATTTTGTTAAACTAAAACAATATTCTAAAAATACTTGGCAATTGTCTTGGGACTCTAGTGATAAAGGTCGTTGGTGTCATTCTATTTTACCAATAGTTGATAAAAATCCATGGTTTTCTAAATTATCAATTAGTAGAAATTTTATTTGTACTTTTTCTAGGTTAATATCAAATCATTATATTTGTAATAGCCATTTATATAGATTAAATATCAAAGACTCTAATTTATGTGAGTGTGGTCAATCTTAGAGGATATCGATCATATAGTTTTCCATTGTTCTAATTATGACGTTTCTCCTAGAAATAATTTTTTGTAGATATTTTAAATTAGATAACCAGTAACATCATGTTCGATATTTTAGGAAGAAAATATCTTCCTATGTTGAAATTACTGTTTGTTTTCTAAATGATATTTCTTATTTTGTTTGATTCTGCTTTTTTTGTTTTCTTTCCTTTCGTTTCAGTTTGTAAGTGAAGAATGAACATCATCGTGATATTTTCGCTGAAGCTTGCCCCTCAATAGATTTACGCGCATGAGCCTTTAATTTTAAATTTTATTTTGAACGTTATTTGAAAAGATGAAGAGGTTTTGTGCCTTTTTGAGAAGTAATTTTAAAGAATTCACTCAAAGGGTTTTTCCCTTCCAAATTTTTTGTTAAAAATAAAAATAAAATAAAATAAATAAAAAACGGGATACAGCGAAGCGCGTGCGCCGAGGAGTGGATGGCCAAGCAAGAAAGGGTGTCGATAAACGGTTATTCCAAGCCTACGCTGTGGATCTCGTGTCAGTGGATTGCAGTACCGGCCACCGGACCCCATGTGTACCAGTTTACGAACAGATTACCTTGTCTCCGTCGCAGTGAATTGGCCACGTTCGGCTCGAAAAGACGGGTGGAAAAGTGTCCCCGAGAAGTGAACGGCGTTCTCAGACGGCTATTTTCGGCGAGTCCCGTGCTGGTGGTCGTTGTGCCTGACGTAATTGCCACACCACACGCCCCGGAAAGTGGTGACCAAAGCCTTGGAGGTGAGGGTCTAGTGAGTTCCGGCGGGATTGTCCCCGCTTACTAGAACCCAAAATCCGTCGGAACGAAGACGGAGTCGCCAAGAGTGGACTAGACGAACTCCTGACATCCAACACGAAAAGCTGTTTCCAGCAAAGGTAACTGCCTATCAGCCAAACAGCTCTCTCTCTATCTCTTCTGCATGCTTGCACATCTTTGGACCCCAACGGATCCCGAACGGTCGCATCGAGAACCCGATCACCCCGCTGTGATTTCAAATTCATTCTAAATTTAGTAAATAGATGTTTAAGCTTATTCTACCGTGGTTGTCAATTTATTTCTCTGGAAGAGGGTCCTGAAGGTCTTGTGTCGTTCTGCTTGCGTTTTCAGTTGCTTGGTTCGTTGTGTGTTCACCCGTAGCTAGTAAGCAGCCGCCGACCCTGAGAATCCCATATTAGGAGGTGAGCTAGTTAGGGGCGTGCGGACGTCACTGTATCACTCTTACGCCACTGAAGACCGGGTATCCGTAATCGGTTGGGTACTTTCACATGCGTTGGCAGATTAGACCAAATTGTCCTGGAGCTGTAGCTATGTCCTTATCTTTCGTTTCAGGAGGCAAGTTGAAGATTCGTATGTATTTAAAATGCCTGCTAGTCATCTAGACATGAACATGTGTTCTTTCGCCATCTGCAAACTGAAACCAATAATTATCCTCCATTGTACCACTGAATCCGTTGAAGAATATTTCGTCCATGAATTTCACGTAGAACCGCTGGTCGTTTTCGTCCTTGTACACTGAGTGCACCTCAGCCAACCGCATTGTATTTTTTATAGTTTCCATTTTACCTATTCAATGAATAGATTCCGCTTGTTCGATAAAAAAACACACAAAGTGTGAGCAACCGTATACTACTTGATCAGAACTTTCGAGTATGTGTTCACTACGGCGCCCGAGTATAAACTGACTACTGCAATGTGTAAAACGATAAACAGTTCATTTTAAAAGATTTTTCGATATCAACTTTGTTTTGACGCGGTGCTTAGCCCTTCTATGAATAGGAGGCATGAGGGACTATGTCCAAGGGCTTGACGATCCCTCTCCAGGCCATTTGCGAGTTGTGGCGCCTGCCTAGGATGTGGTGGGGTGACAGGGCACTGTTAAACCTCTATAAAAAGCTACATATATCCGCAAGTAGGCTCCGCCAAAGCGAGTGTTAGGTGGAACGCTAAACAGCCCTGATACGACGGCCCTCCGACGAGACAGGAGGTTTGCGCAGGTCCAATAAGCCGCCTTTAAAAACAATCATTCGAACGACATAGTAGATAATACGACTCGATACAATCGGCAGCGACCAGGCGACGAATAAATGATCACGATTGGAAGCTTGAACATGGAACTCACATTCTAATTTCACTTCACGAGTGATTGAGTAAATTAGCTATCTTTTTCTTCCCACGGATATTTTACTGTTTCCGTCAAGCAGGATTACTCATAGTTTTGTGTCTCTGCTTTTGACGGAAATTGAGTAAATTTCCGTGGATAGAAAAGAGAGAGTAACATAATTTACTCAGTCACTGAGTAGGTGAAAGTTAAGTGCAAGCCAGGCTCGCAGGTTGCGACAGGATAATTTACGATAAATTACATCCCGCAACTTTGACGTTGTAGCGCTGCAGGAATCTGCTGGACAGGACAGAAAGTGTGGAAAAGGGCATCGAGCGGCTACCTTCGAAAAAGTTGTGGCACCACCAACGAGCTGGGAACCAGCTTCATAGTGCTGCTTCATAACGCACGAAAACGGATTTCCGGATAAACTGATACGGTTGATCAAAGCGACAATGGATCGGGTGATGTGCGTAATTCGAGTTTCAGGGGCATTCTCGAGTCCATTCGAGAAGAGGGCTACGGCAAGGTGATGGTTTTTCGTGTCTGCTATTCAACATCGCTTTGGAGGGAGTAATACGAAGAGCAGGGATTGACACGAGTGGTACGATTTTCACGAAGTCCGTCCAGTTATTTTTCGCGACGACATAGATATTATGGCACGTAACTTGAGAGGATGGAGGAAGCTCATCAGACTGAAAAGCGAAGAAGAATTCGTGTACTTGGGCTCACTGGAGACCACCGATAACGATACCAGCAGAGAAATTTGGAGACGCATCATGGCAGGAAATCGTACGTACTTTAGACTCCGCAAAACGGCGATCGAATGGAGTTCGCCGCCGTACCAAACTGACTATCTACAAAACGCTCATTAGACAGGTAGTTCTCTACGACACGAGATCCGGACGATGCTCTGGAGGACCAACGCGCACTGAGAGTTTTCGAAAGGAAAGGTTGCGTACCATCTATTGTGGGTGTGGATGGTGGACGGTACGTGGAGGAGGCGAATGAACCACGAGTTGCATCAGCTGCTGGAGGGAACGTACAATGTTGACAGTAATCCGGTGAAAATGGTTCTCGACGACGATCCGACGGAAACAAGAAGGTGAGGTGCACAGCGGCAAGGTGGTCGATCAGGGGATGACGATTTGCGGACCCTCCGCAGACTGCGTGCTTGGCGAAGTGCAGCCATGGGCCTCCTAGCGTGCGGTAAGACGCGCGACTGAGGTGGCTGACGGTGGCTGAGTTCGATCCCTGACCAGAGTAAATAACGAAATTTTTGTAGTCCATTTCTTCATTTGTCAGTCACTCGACACATTCATAGTCGGTTCTGACAGTCAATATTCATTGAATATTAGTCATGAAATTTATGCACATTTGCAAATTGATAAATTATCTGAAATTGAACACGTTTCAAATGAGTAGAACGATCACAGAACTGAACGATTTTCATCGCGAGGCACTTTCGGCAAAATCAACAAAACAATGCTAATTATGTTTTTTCTGACATAGTAAACACATCATGACAGTCGAAAATGAGTTCGTGGTAGTCGTCTGAATGCACATGTTTTGAATATTCATGATGTTTGTCAAATTCGACCGAGTTGCTTCATGAAGATGAATATTTTAAGCCTCCTGTGACGGTTAGGCATTTCGATTGGAATTGTCTCGACTTCCTGGGCATAAAAGATCATCGTGCTAGCCTCATGATATGTACAAAATGGTCGCCTGGCTTAGTAACCCGCAGTTAATAACTGTAGCTTAATGAACACTAAGCTGAGGCGGCTCTGTCTCAGTGTGGTGATGTAATGCCAATAAGAAGAAGAAGAAGAAGCCATGTACCGAGCTGAAGAGAGGTGAGGTGTCCAAATGGAAGTCAAAACATTATTTTTATTTGTAGTCAGAAAATGAAAGAATTTCTTTATCCACACTCTCTCACATTCCAGTATAGTCACATTTCGTAAGACGTTTTTTTATGAAAAAGAAAATACTACACTGTCCCAAAATCATAAACAAACTTCAATCTTTATCCCTTCTTCTATTAGATCAGGATTTGCTGATAAGCAATCTATAATATTGGTTTTATGGCACTAGTATGGCACCGCCTCTAACAAATGCAAACAACAGAGTGCTGCCCGGTATAAGTGGTCAAATTCGTAGAATTTTCGGTCGGTAAAGAATCATCAAAGACGCTTGCTGAAGCTCAGTACGGTTCGCCTTTGTTTGCTGCGATTTTCGCTCCGTATTTGATTCAATCCGTATGTGGAGAACATATCTGGTTGGTTAAGTTTCTGAAAGGATGAAAATTGCACAGCGACTCGCACAGTCAGACTGGCAGTCGCTGTGTATTTTGTACGAGCAAACCTTGCAACGCAAGCTAACCACCAGATATGATAAATTCAACATGAACAAATACAATGCAGCAGCCAGCAGCAGCAGCAGCAGAGCAGAACTTGGTGCCACTTGCATCGGCCAACTTCGAGTGCTTCGAATCTGACGCCGCCGGTCCAGGTTGGTACTGCCTCCACTCCATGCTCAGCAGATGTGTGTCAGGTTGTATGAAATGAATGCCGCACTGGAGAGAAGCGGAGAATCGGGCCACTCTGTTGTCTCGGAGTCTGGTCAGGCAGAAGAATGCCTTGTGTGCGGTTGAATATATTATACTGACTTCTGTGTACCGGCCTCCCTGAATGATGTGTTTATTTTGTGGCATGCACACCACAAGTTCAGGCATGAATGGATGCTTTCAGCGTTTCCTCCGAGCGCATCAACAGTTTGACTTGAGAAACTGGTATTTTATGAACTAGAACCAAACCACTTGGAAATGGATTCTGAATGTACGTCTCTAATGAAGAACTTGGTCCTGGAGGAATGTGATTAGATACTGTTGAGTTTATAGGATTATTGAGACGAATAATAAATTACATACTTGTTCGTTCCCCAAGTTCTATAATGAAGTGCTGCAAAAGCAGAAAACTGATCTCTTTGTGCACTTTATGAAGTTTAAATTTTGCTCTGTAGATTAAACAAAATCTATAGAAGTTTTAGAGCAATAAATTTGTTTTCAATCTGGAGCAATCAATAAAGATAAAATTTTCGGAAGCAATATACCAGGCACACCAACGTCAGAAATCATGCTAACAAGGAAATATTGTGAACGTAGCCTCGGTAGCTTATAAACAGCTAATTGTCAGCCGGCGTGGAAACTTTAGATACTCCGAAAGCTCTCTGATCCAGGTATTTCATTACCACAGCTAAAAATCAATCCAATTCCCCACTACACTTTATGCTAATGATTTTCGGACAGGTGGTATTGCCACCGTGGAAAGAAACCAAGCCAAAAAAGTTCCCTAATGGAGCATCGTGAAGACATACAATACGAAACCGTATTGGCTGTCCTTTGCATGTTGCGCTGAAAGGTTATCATTTCACTTTAAAAATGATTTTACGGTATGAAGCTCGCTAATCTCGTTAATCCGGCTCAGTCCGACGAATTTTGTCTGGCATGTTTGTCTGTCATGCAAAATCATTAGCCACCTTTTCGAAGAAGTGGGGATAAATATTTATATAGGATCCCAGACAAAAGTTAAAGCAAAATTGTGCTGTATACCAGAAAGGCAATATCGCTCTAAGTGGATCAAACAGGATTGAAAAGGTGTGCCTGCTGGTGTGGATATCACTTTTTCCAAAAAGAGGAGGAAGGAAATCCTGTTTTTGCGCCATTCCTCTCCATGTCTTAGCTCATCTGCTAATCTTCTGATTAGATTCATTATTCAAATTTAATCAAAACGTAAATCTAAAACCACTTTTCCTCTGCTTTTGGGGAGGACGATTTGCCTGCTAAATGGCATGAAATATGCTTTCTTGGCTCCACGAGCTTGAGTGTGCAATTCGAGTTAGATATAGAACCGCAACGGAGAAACAGACAAGAGACCAAGGCACCGCTTATTCTGATTTTGAGTACACTCATAGTGGGATGAAAAGCTACATGCAGAAGATAGTGATATTTAAATTGGAAATCCAGTCGATGAAAATTCTCCATCTCCATGGATCTACTGCATTTTATCTGATTCATAAAGTTAATAGATGAAAATGTTTTAAATCCTGTCAGATGACAGGTTTAAATTTAAAAATTTAAATTACAGTGTGCAAAAAGTATATCTTTATAACTTTATAACTAAATAATAATAAACATTGTTCAATATTTTGTGTGATCATCCTTGGTTTCAATAATAGCTAAGCATCTTCACGGCGTTGATTCAACTTGATAAGCTGTCGTTTTTGGTATGATTTTCCCCTTTTTTTGCAATAACTGCGTAATTGCTTAATGGTTGTTGGATGTCGTTCTTGAACCCTAATTTTCAAAATAGACCACAGATGTTCTATTGGGTTAAGGTCAGCTGACTGTGCTGGTCACTCCAAAACGTGAACTTTTCGTTCGTTGAACCATTGCGATGCCAGTTATGACGTATGCTTTGGGTCCCTTTGGTGCAGGAAAGTGTATCTTTTAACCATTGTCAGTTTTCGGATGGTTACTGGAAGTTTTTGTTCAGAAAACTACCTTTAAATTATTGCATCAATGAATTCAAGCTCTCTAACCAGAAGATGCCATCGAGCCCTAAATCATGACCCTACCTTAAATAATGAAAATGTTTGAGTTATTTGACAATAAATGATGTTGCAAGAATTAGCCTTCATCATGACTGTCGGCCTTAAAGACAAGCATTCCGGAATCCAAATTTAAAAGCACTCGTGTTTTCAAGGACACACCACTTAATGTACAACTGTAATTTTAATTATTTGATCATTTCTTGTGATATTGTCATACTATTTTAGCATTAGAAATAGCATTATTTTAGTCTGATCTGAACATATCATCTTCTTCCAGTCATCAATTGTTCATGAATTTGTTTGTAAGCCGTTTTTTGTTATATAATTTAACAACACATGGCTTCTTGTGCGTTTTTGCCTCTAAGACCATGTTCAGTTATTTTCGCACTGTTTGAGGTGTCACCTGTTGAATTGATAACTCTTTTCCGACTTGTTTTGCAACATTGGAAGCTGATAAGCCTCGGTTCGTGGGCTTCGTGCCCGTGCGGTTAGCAACGTCAGTCGTCTAGATGCATGTACTGTGGAGTATGGGTTGGTAAGGAGAAAACTTTTCGTAAAGCGAAAATTCTCCACGAGTCCACTGGGTGTACAGTAAACGTCCTGTCTGGTCTCAAAGCTAGGTGTGATGTTATGTGTTCAGTCTGTGCGTCCTATGGTCGAAGACAGTGATTCTGTTTTTTGGTTTGTTTAGCTTTGTTTACGATAGCCCCGCCAATCCTAGAACTTGTCTTTGATAGACGTCCTGATGGAGGCGCTTGTAAGATTTAACCGTATTTTTTAACCTTCGAACTATTTTAGCAACCGTTGCTATTGCTCTTATCGGACTTATCATGTACTATTATCAATTTTCGGACACCTAACGAAATTTGTGTTTTTTTGTATTTTAAGGAAAAACACTTAGCTTAGATTCAATTAAGTGACAAGTAGTAATACTTGAGACACTAAAACAATATTATTAACTTTATACAAGTGGATAAACTTTTGCTTTTTCTATAAGTAAAGCTATATGATCACTCCATAACGAACTTTTGACAGAATGCTCGGAGTCCCATAGTGCTATACCAATCGACTCAGCCTGACGAATTAAGGTGATGTCTGTATGTGTGTATGTATGTATGTGTTTTCTTTTCTTCCTAAGCAATGGAGGGGAATCTGCTCACAACATCCAGGGTTGTCAGGAAGTGGGGTTAGGGACCTCCAACAGCAAACGAGGAGGCAGGACTACATCCCTGTCCCGCTAAACCGTTTCCATTACCCCTAAGCCATCGTCCTTCGGTACAACCAGAAAGTGATGCTTCAAAGGGAGGCCAGTGCACAACGCACCTCGAGGTTAGCTGCGTGTCTTTGCAGCACCGAACATCGTGACTCTTTTTTAGAAGAACACCATGGTATCGTGCCAGCGTATTGCCAGCTTCCCAGGTGGCCCTACCACGCCCTATGTCTTCGGAAAGTGGAAGGTCGACTTCGCACCGCTTCCCTCTGCACGACTGGTATCAAAATGATGATAAAAGATGGTAAATCAACTTATAGAAAGTTGACCTACACTTGAAGCCATTATAGTGGAACGTCTTTACTTGATAAGACAGTTGTACTAATTCAATTCATTTCCACCACTTGATTACTTTGGCAGATACGCATTTCGACCTCAACAGTAAGGACTTTCAGTGTCTCGTATTTGACTTGTGCAGCTCAAATATGAGATACTGAAGATGCTGTCAAAAGTAAGAAGCGTGAAGTGAGTAGTGAGACGTCTCTCACTAGCAACGCCACTTGTTTCTCATTGAGTAACAGCAACTGTGTTGTGACATAATGAAGATCTGAATTATGCACAACGCGTCGTACGCAGTGTTGGTAAAATCACTCATAAATCTCAATCAACGAACACTCCCGTGCGAACGAAATCGTCTGCGATTTTAAAGGAATGCATCACGCTTGAATTTTTCATGCTAAAACGCATCATTTCACTCATTTGCCAAAAAATCATTTTGGTTTAAAAACGCATTTGAAATCAATTTGGGAGTAATTTATTGCTTTATTGTCTGTGTGGGTACATGGTATGAAATCAAGGAGCGGTTCCCCTATTTATGCATTTTTGGAAAATGAGGAAAATTTCTCAAGCAAGCATTTTTAAAAAAATCTGTAAGACTATTTTCTCACAAGTGAAAACCAGCACGCCAAACTATCAACATTTGGACCCTACATATCGTATCCATCAACACTACCCAGGACCTACGACTGTGATTCCTAAGCGAAGAAAGGCATTTTGATCTCTTTGCGGACTGACCGTGACGTTTGGCACACCAGGATAAGCTGTCGGTCAGATTAGGAGCACTATCTTTAGGATTTTGCTTAACTTCGTACAGAATAATGCGGTTTGACATCCAATAAGCTTCGACTTATGGTCTCCAAACCAAAAAGCCTATTTACGCGTTGAATAAACCATTACTGCCCATGATTTCATAGTTGACGTAACAACCATTGCACTTGCGCGTGTATTTCGAATGATTTAGGAACAAACATTACACATTTAAAACATTTCAACCCGCCAAGCACCTAAATGAGGGTTGAATAGGCGACGTATTGATGTTACAGCGGTTCAAGTAACCTGGTAAAGGAGTAATAAGCTAAATTCGCTGAAATTTTGAATGGTTGATACGTCATCTATGAAATCATGGGCACATTAGTGTCTACTACACACTTCAAATTACTCGCCGAATTCGGTAAAATTTTACTGAAATCTCAACAGCAGAACTGTTCGGTAAATAATTTTACTGATTTTAGGTGATTTTAACAGTTAGACAATGCAAAAACTTACAAAAAATCTGTAAAATAATTACCGAACAGATCTGTTGTTGAGATTTCGGTAATAATTACTGAATACTGTGAAATGAGTTAAGTGTGTAAGGTATTATATATTTTCAAAGTTATTATACTGACAATTTTTTGGCACAGTGAATATAGAAAACGTTGAAATGTTTTGGACTTGGAGAAAGCTTGGGTTCGTATTAGATCATCTGCCCCTACTTTAAGTACATGTGATCCATTAGTATGGGTTTCGTTATCTGCCTTTTCTACCCACTATGAACCGGCTACAAACACTCTAGAGCTAATAACTGAAGGCGTGGAATTCGCGAAGTCGAAGCAAAATTCTTCACACAAACAATGACAGTTCTTTATGAGTTTTTACAGTAGAGCAACAGAGAGGAGGAGATGGCGGCCATGTTTCACTCAAACTCTGACAGATAGCAATGGGATTTCCCATAGGAGGGAAGAGCAGAATTTGCTTCGACTTCGCGAATGAAATAAAATAATAATACACACAGCGCTAAGATGGCAACATTTGTTGTGCTTCTCGATGGTATTTTATTATGATTGGAACGTTGGAAAACTTAGCAGCATGGAGTAGCATATTGCTAGTCACAACGTCTGTGGGAACATACTCAAATGCAAATGTTTGTTAATAGCTTATTCAGACTGCGAGTTACAGTGCGTGATAAAATGGAGAAAGGAAAATGAATGCATGAGCATTGTCATCAAGTTACGCCTCATATCTCAGCTCTTTATCATATAATAAATGGCGTGATTGGAATAGGCTATGATATAGGCGACGTCTACAGGACAACCTGCCAGATAATTAATAAATTCCACATTTTTGACAATTAGAGCTGTAAAGTATGGCATATAGTCGCAGCAACTCGCCCTTATTAAAGTGGACAGCGAGAAACGTCGACGATAGAAGAAGAAGAAGAGCTGCAAAGTATATTAATTTACCATACTGCCATAATCTGAAAAAAGTGACGTATATATACGTATATATACGCCATTCTACAAAAAAATGTAGGGTATCGATGGTATTTTGGACATCTGAATATATTTAAGTTACATAAATGTGTTTAGAAATGTGATTATGAAAAACACGATTCCTATTTATTTAAAGAAAGCTAAGTTGAAAAACACGCAAAATATAACCAAAGTTCAAAATATATTCAGATGTCCAAAATACATAATTTGCTCTATTACTTTTTAACAGAAAAAATAAAAACAGGCATGTTTTAAATTGGCGATTACGTCACTTTTCCAGATTATGGAAGCATAATACCAAAACATTATTATAAGCGTAGATAAATGTGTGATCAACGTACAAGGACGTGTAAAAATGTCACAATTGCCAAACAAAAAGCTATACATATAGAAAAAATCCAATTCCATGCTGTTGATTATAGAAAATCTGCCGCTGTATTAGAGATGGGCGCTCCGCTCAGGAGCTGTTCCAAAGATTCGCTTCCTTACATTGAGCTGATGAGCCATGGATCTTTTTTAAAGAAGCCCAGCTCAGCAGCTCACTTTAAATTGATTAAATCATTGTCAAACACGCGCCTAGAGAAACTCCCTCGAGCGTACGCACTCGAGTACGCGCGCTGTTGTATTTGTACAGCACAAACGAAAATACCACGCTCGCGGTACACAACACAAGCGAGCTTGTATGAGCATTCCAGTCCAGTACCGCGCACGTGCGGATCGTTTATTATTTGCACCTCAAGCACCATCAAGCCAAGCGACAGCACCATCTAGCCAAGCAACAGAAATCATTTCTGCTGCAGAGAGGAATAAGAAATACACAAGCAAAAATAATCTAGCTTGCCGTCTATTTCTTAACCCATACCCACATACTCGGCGCTACGAACGGACACACAAAAG
>NC_085140.1:121651448-121671448 GCF_024139115.2 Armigeres subalbatus
GAAAAGAATTCTTTAGAGATTGAAGTGAGAATTCTTCTCGGATTCTGATGAGAATCCTTCTCGGATGCTGATGGGAATCTTTCTCTGAATTCAGAAACAAGCTAATTGTCTTCCACTCATTCCATTAAGTATGATAGGGTGAATATGGGAGATAACTCTTTTGTCTTCAAAATTGTTCGGTAATTCATTACGCTATATGTTGAAAACTGATATCACTGCTAACTAACTTTTCAAATCCTAGGGGGGCTAATTTTTTTCTAGGGAGGACTAAGCCCCCCCTAGTTCCCCCTTATTTACGCCAATGATCGCAACTTACACTATATATACTACTATAGTGTAAGTTGCGATTGTTTTCTTCAAGTCGAGTCAAGTACGAGACACTGAAAACGACCACACAGTTGCGGTCGAGATGCGTATCTGCAAAGATATCGAAATAGTTGGTGGAATTAAAAGACGAGTTTAGTCTTAGACGGTTGAATACATTCCTCTAAAAAGAGCTTAAAATAGTTTTTCTGATTTTAGTTAACTTCAGGCTGACTTTGAAGACTTGGATTAGTTTCCTCTAAAAGCAATGATTCAGTTAGATGTTTGTTGTTTTTAGCTAATTCTGTAATAATTTTACTTCTGCTTGGATTAGTTTCCTCTAAAAGCAATGATTTAGTTAGATGTTACTCATGTTTGTTGTTTTTAGCTAATTCTGTAATAATTTTACTGGGCACGTGCAGTTTGAAGATCGTATGAAAATTACTACGAAAACAGTAATTTTTGCGGAGAACCGTTCCGCATAGTTAATCACAAAGCTTTTAAAAAATGTGAGTACGTTAGTGACATAGGAAATTCTGCAAGGGAAGAGATCGTCTTTGTTGCGAAACGATTTAATGCTTGCAAGAAAAGTTTTTAAGGAAATACTGAATAGGGAGAAATTTAATGTAACGCCTAAAAGAATAACATCAATATCAATAATGAGCGGTTTTGTTCTCCTTATTACTTACGAAAGTTAGATCGCTTCGCAACAACAACTGTATTCTATGAAATTAAATGGTTGATTTCATTAAAACAGTTAATGAGCCACCTCACGAAACAGTTGAAAAACCCAGATTAATCCACCTAGCGGTGATGGCGCCTTTCTCGCGCAAAAGGTAATAAATGTAGCCTTTACGCTTACACCTCGATGATGTACAAGAAAGGCAAAACAGTTACACCGTCTAATGTTGTGATAGAAAATTTACACTAGTAGACGACAGATGGCGCTGCCAAAAGTTTCTCGAATTTCCTATGTTCGAATTTTGACTTTCGGACAATTTCATAGTACTATGAAACTGAACGAAGAGCATACTTACGCCTAAATGCGTGCAACACGAGCATCTTTATAGTACGATGAAACTCTTAATGGGAAGCCACGGATAAAATATTCATAGATGCAAGGCATTTTTCATAACACATTATTGTTCTATGTGACTATGTCTCATCACTATTTTAATATTATCTATTTTTTGCAATTTGCAATTATTATGAAATTCAATAGTGATCAACAGCGTTTTAGTCTCTGTCGGATGCAACTTGTTGCAAGAAAATCGGTTAAGAGTTTCTATGTGAAAATTTGGCTAATGTTTTTTATGGTATTTTGTGCACACACACACGCACACACATACACACACACACACGCACACACGGACAGACAGACATTTGTTCAGCTCATCGAGCTGAGTCGAATGGTATATAACACTATGGGTCTCCGGGACTTCTATCAAAAGTTCGATTTTGGAGTGAAATGATAGCCTTTCGGTACAACTTAGTTGTACGAGAAAGGCAAAAAAACAAATTCCCATAAATAAATCAATATTAGCAATAAACAATTACAAAATTTCCACAAAATATTTTTACTTTCCACAAAATAATTAAAATAAAGAAGATAGGAAAATTTCCAAAAAAAATAGAGTGATAAAATTAATAAAATTTTCCATGAATAATAAACGCTTTTTAAGAAGAGGTCATCTACGGAAAAAAATGCTCAGTTTCTTGTTTTTTTTTTTTAATTATTTTTTTGTGGAAATTTTCTTATTTTCCTATTGATTTTTTATTGTTTTTTTGTGGAATTTGTTTTTTGTGGACAAAAAAAAATGTGTTTTGTTTCGTAATTGATTATTGTTTATATTGATTTGATTATGGAACTTTTTTGTTTTATTTTAATGGAACATTTTGATTCCGTTATGGAACATTTCTTTTTAATTGCAATTTTTGCTTTTAAAGGTGGTTATTTATTTTTGTTTTGTGGAAAATTCTTATTTTTCTGTGGCTTGGGGCTGTCCATATAGCACGTGGACAGGTTTGGTTTAGGGCTGTTCATATAGCACGTGGACAGGTCAGATTAGGTACCCCCTTCCCCAGCGTGGACATTTGCCATACGCCCCTCCTCCTAAACTGGCCACGTGGTATATGGACATACCTTCATGTATTTTATAAGATATATTAAAAACCTTAAAACTATCGGAGTATGGCTATCTAAAAAAATGTTTGAAATTTCGTGATTCCGTGAAACTTTCCTATTCAAACTAATTTTATATCGTTAATTTGTTGGTATTTTTCGGTGAAAACTAAACACACACTTTGCATAATTTTGCATGACGTTTCGGCCTACTGCTTTTCAGCCATCATCAGATTTGCAATAAATCAATTGTTCACCACCACGGTATACAGAAAACAAGGTAGGCTCGTTAGAAAAATGACACTTCGAATGTGACGCATATTTTATCGCCACATGTTGGAGTACAAAAGTAAGCATGCTGCGACCGTATAGCATCGTCTCGGATCAGCAAGGGCGAAGATAGCAGTGACGTCACTTGTTTATATTCAAACTGAATGTTTACATACGTGATGAGCCTGCTTTGTTTTTTGTATGCCGTGGTTCACCACCACACTAGTGGTGAGCAATTGATTTATTTTAAATCTGATGATGAAAAGCAGTAGGCCGAAACGTTCAGCAAAATTATGCAAAGTGTGTATTTGGTTTTCACCAAAAAATACCAACAAATTAACGATATAAAAGTTCACGGTGACCCAAACCCTACCAAATCAAATTAATTTTATACATCAAGCTTCCCACAAGACTTTTAGGACCTTGTGGCTTGAAAGGAGGCTGTCGAGCCTCTTGAATAAATGCTGCCTAGCCTCTTGAAAGGAGGCTTCCGAGCCTCTTGAAAGGAGGCTTCCGAGCCTCTTGAAAGGAGGCTTCCGAGCCTCTTGAAAGGAGGCTTCCGAGCCTCTTGAAAGGAGGCTTCCGAGCCTCGTGGAAGGGGGCTTCCGAGCCTCCTGAAAGGAATCTTCCGAGCCTCTTGAAAGGAGGCTTCCGAGCCTCTTGAAAGGAGACTTCCGAGCCTCTTGAAAGGAGGCGTCCGAGCCTCTTGAAAGGAGGCTTCTGAGCCTCTTGAAAGGATGCTTCTGAGCCTCTTGACAGGAGGCTTCTGAGCCTCTTGAAAGGAGGCTCTGAGCCTCTTGAAAGGAGGCTTCTGAGCCTCTTGAAAGGAGGCTTGAGCCTCTTGAAAGGAGGCTTCTGAGCCTCTTGAAAGGAGGCTTGAGCCTCTTGAAAGGAGGCTCTGAGCCTCTTGAAAGGAGGCTTCTGAGCCTCTTGAAAGGAGGCTTCTGAGCCTCTTGAAAGGAGGCTTGAGCCTCTTGAAAGGAGGCTCTGAGCCTCTTGAAAGGAGGCTTCTGAGCTCTTGAAAGGAGGCTTCTGAGCCTCTTGAAAGGAGGCCTGAGCCTCTTGAAAGGAGGCTTCTGAGCCTCTTGAAAGGAGGCTCTGAGCCTCTTGAAAGGAGGCTTCTGAGCCTCTTGAAAGGAGGTTTCAAGCCTCTTGAAAGGAGGCTCTGAGCCTCTTGAAAGGAGGCCTGAGCTCTTGAAAGGAGGCTTCTGAGCCTCTTGAAAGGAGGCTCTGAGCCTCTTGAAAGGAGGGCTGAGCCTCTTGAAAGGAGGCTTGAGCCTCTTGAAAAGAGGCCTGAGCCTCTTGAAAGGAGGCTTCTGAGCCTCTTGAAAGGAAGCTTCAGAACCTCATGAAAGGAGGCCTGAGCCTTTTGAAAGGAGGCTTCTGAGCCTCTTGAAAGGAGGCTCTGAGCCTCTTGAAAGGAGGCTTCTGAGCCTCTTGAAAGGAGGCTTCTGAGCCTCTTGAAAGGAGGCTTCCTGAGCCTCTTGAAAGGAGGCTCTGAGCCTCTTGAAAGGAGGCTCTGAGCCTCTTGAAAGGAGGCCTGAGCCTTATGAAAGGAGGCTTCTGAGCCTCTTGAAAGGAGGCTTCTGAGCCTCTTGAAAGGAGGCCTGAGCCTCTTGAAAGGAGGCTTCTGAGCCTCTTGAAAGGAGGCTCTGAGCGTCTTGAAAAGAGGCCTCTGAGCCTCTTGAAAGGATGCTTCTGTGCCTTTTTGACGGAGGCTTCTGAGCTTCTTGAAAGCAGGCTTTCGAGCCTCTTGAAAGGAGGCTTCCGAGCCTCTTGAAAGGAGGCTTCCGAGCCTCTTGAAAGGAGGCTCCTGAGCCTCTTGAAAGGAGGCCTGAGCCTCTTGAAAGGAGGCTTGAGCCTCTTGAAAGGAGACTCTGAGCCTCTTGAAAGGAGACTCTGAGCCTCTTGAAAGGAGACTTGAGCCTCTTGAAAGGAGGCTTCTGAGCCTCTTGAAAGGAGGCTTCTGAGCTCTTGAAAGGAGGCTTTGAGCCTCTTCTTGGAAAGGGAGGCTTTGAGCCTCTTGAAAGGAGGCTTCTGAGCCTCTTGAAAGGAGGCTTCTGAGCCTCTTGAAAGGAGGCTTCTGAGCCTCTTGAAAGGAGGCTTCTGAGCCTCTTGAAAGGAGGCTCTGAGCCTCTTGAAAGGAGGCTTCTGAGCCTCTTGAAAGGAGGCCTGAGCCTCTTGAAAGGAGGCTTCTGAGCCTCTTGAAAGGAGGCTTCTGAGCCTCTTGAAAGGAGGCTTCTGAGCCTCTTGAAAGGAGGCTTCTGAGCCTCTTGAAAGGAGGCTCTGAGCCTCTTGAAAGGAGGCTTCTGAGCCTCTTGAAAGGAGGCTTGAGCCTCTTGAAAGGAGGCTCTGAGCCTCTTGAAAGGAGGCTTCTGAGCCTTTGAAAGGAGGCTTCTGAGCCTTTGAACGGAGGCTTCTGAGCCTCTTGAAAGGAGGCTTCCAAGCCTCTTGAAAGGAGGCTCTGAGCCTCTTGAAAGGAGGCTTCTGGAGCCTCTTGAAAGGAGGCTCTGAGCCTCTTGAAAGGAGGCTTCTGAGTCTCTTGAAAGGAGGCTTGAGCCTCTTGAAAGGAGGCTTCTGAGCTCTTGAAAGGAGAGGCTTCTGAGCCTCTTGAAAGGAAGCCTGGAGCCTCTTGAAAGGAAGCTTCTGAGCTCTTGAAAGGAGGCTTCTGAGCCTCTTGAAAGGAGGCTCTGCGCCTCTTGAAAGGAGGCTCTGAGCCTCTTGAACTAAGCCTGAGCCTCTTGAAAGGAGGCTTCCGAGCCTCTTGAAAGGAGGCTTCCGAGCCTCTTAAAAGGAGGCTTCCGAGCCTCTTGAAAGGAGACTTCCGAGCCTCTTGAAAGGAGGCTTCCGAGCATTTTGAAAGGAGGCTTCCGAGCATTTTGAAAGGAGGCTTCCGAGCCTGTTGAAAGGTGGCTTCCGAGCTTCTCGAAAGGAAGCTTCCGAGCCTCTTGAAAGGAGGCTTCCGAGCCTCTTGAAATGAGGCTTCCGAGCCTCTTGAAAGGAGACTTCCGAGCCTCTTGAAAGGAGGCTTCCGAGCATTTTGAAACGAGGCTTCCGAGCCTGTTGAAAGGTGGCTTCCGAGCTTCTCGAAAGAAAGCTTCCGAGCCTCTTGAAAGGAGGCTTCCGAGCCTCTTGAAAAGAGGCTTCCGAGCCTCTTGAAAGGAGGCTTCCGAGCCTCTTGAAAGGAGGTTCACAAGCCTTTTCAAAGGAGGCTGACGAGCCTCATGAAAGAAGACTTCCGAATCTTTTGAATTTAGGCTGCCGATCCCTTAGATTGTAGATTTTAGTTAGGAAGTATATTATTCAATATTTTATCTCAATCAGGTAGATTACATTGAAGATATTTGGAATTTGTTCATTCGACGTTTTGCTTTTTTATGTTTTGTAATTCAGCCCTTCATACACTGTACTGCTTGGGTTGGACAGGATGCAAAAGTCTTTGATTTACTGATCTTCATGCATATTATGTACAATACATACAATGTTTTAGAATAGAACAAAAACAATACTAAGTTTTTATTGAAATTGTAATACATCCACCATTAAGCATTTTCATTCGGGGTATCCCCTGCTGGGGCCAGCGAAGGTACCCCCAGGGGTACATGTACACCAGGTTGAAAACCGCTAGTACTGAGACGCTTGATAAAACTTACATAGGAATTTGGAAGATTCATAGATCTTTTTGAACCGTTTGAGAAACTGCATGTGTGACATTTTTAGCCAAAATGAGATTTTTATATATGTATGTATTATGAATTCTCGTGTAGAAATACGTATTCAGACATAGAACACGGAAAGAACTCACTATACATTATAATAAACATCTAAATTGATCAAAACAAAAATATTACATTTCCATGTAATTTAATTTCACTAGAATACATCACTTTTTGAAAGTTCACTGGCCAAGTTAATCTTTTTCGTTCTTGAGTTTGACCACTCGTCGCAGACGATCGAAAAACGCATCGTGCGATGCCAGGAGATGCTCTTGTGGTATTTTACCAGAAGCCATCAAATGTCGCTACAACACTTTCACAAAAAACATGATGTTTTAGAGCAGAGGCGGCATCCAATATACTCCAGACAGTGAAACTCATAGCCTCGAAATGAAACCTGAAAAACCCTTAATTAGGTTTTCTTCACTTTTTGGGCCGGCGTCTAATCTTGTCGTGAAACCCAACCCCTGGTACCAAAATAATGACGACGTGCACATGGTTCGACGACGTTTTGCATTAATTTGATTTTGCTTATTAATGTAGCAGTTTAATTGCCGGACCCTGTATAATTTCGAATAAATTGAATACACAGCAATGAATCAAAATATAAAAGATCACTCGAACTCACGACTCTCAGATGGATTCGAATCCTGTCGAAGGAAAGTGGTTACCTTTAATACATTCTTCGCTTTAAAATCTTCTAGATAATGCACATATTCACATCTGAAGTTTTAGAACATTGCAAATTAATGTCCTTGTCGGGTGATCCAATACCTGAAAAATGAGATTGATGGACCTAATATTTTCTGTTTATTTTACACTAGCAGACCCGACGAACTTCGTTTCACCTAAAATTGCAGATTCATTTTTTTTTGACGTGATTTTCTATCTTAAAAGTAAGTTCATCACGGTACATAAAATTGATTCGTTCTCTCCCTAGTTCTCGAGTTATGCAGAAATTTCTATTTCATTCGTATGGGAGCCCCCCTTTCCAAAGGAGGGAAGGGTCTCGCACCACAGGATTTGGTCTGTTGGTGTCAGAATGAGGAAACGATGTTTTCCAAGTCGGTGACCGCCAAAATTATGTGAAACCAGGGTGTGGCCGTTGCGGATGAGGGAGATGTGCTGCCGGTCCTTGAGATTGAGCATCATGTTCCAGGGTGCCGTGGATCCTTTGACCTTCCGTAGCTGCGTGGCGAAGGTTGTCGACTATTGTTTGCAAGCGAAAATAGCTAGGATCCATGAGTGTTTCGTTTGGTCGCTTTACAATGCAGCGATGGGACTGGCGGAATCAGTCAAGACAAGGACCGGTGTGTCGGAGTGAGTATGAATAGAGCTGCGATTTCCTCAGATATGACGCTGCATTTTTTAGGAAGGCTATCCGACACCTGGGCTGCGAAATGGTGAGTTGACATCCGGGAAGGGGCGCCTAACATAGCTCTGGTCCTCACAAATTTCCAACACTCACGCTTCCACGGGTCTTCCGATGACAATTGACCGCCAGCTAAGGGTTGCGTACTTAGCTGGTAGTGCAGCCTGGTAGTGCAGTTGTCCTTCTGACATCAGCTAGAGTGAGAGGGTGCGTCCTGTGGGGTCTGCCTAGGATGTGGTGGGGTTCGATAGTGGGCTCTGTTGAACTTCTATAAAAAGCTGCATGTGTCCCCAAGCAGGCCCTATCAAAGCGACCGTGTGCCGCTCAAAGCGCACTAGCCTAGTCCTGGTGTTGGGTGGGACTTTAAACAAATTTGACCCGACTGACCGAGCGTCTGTTCACCAAGGAGGTGCAGCTCCAACAGCGTCTGTTCTGGCATCCAGCGGCTGAGTGTGAAATGCTATTCCCCGGAAGCTATACCTAAGATGGTAGCCCCATCCCGGTGGATAGGGGACCTTGGGCCAACAACCTACTGTTCCCGAAACATCAATTTGTTCGAGAATCCGATAATGAAAGAATACGGACTGATTTTACGGCGACGACTCTTAGCGCGAAACAACCGACACGAATAGGAACATGGAACGTTTTAACCCTAGCCCAGCAGGGTAAATTGGCACAACTTGCCAATGAGGCACGCCGCATGAAGCTTGAGATCCTGGGACTGAGTGAAGTCCGTTGGCCAAATTTTGGAGAACACAGAACGCCGTCGGGACAAGTTCTGCTATACTCTGGTTTACGAGGTGAACACGCTCCCCGGCATCGCGGAGTTGGCTTCCTACTAAGCGCTCAGGCACACTCTGCGCTTATGAAGTGGGAACCTATAAGTGAAAGGATAATCGTTGCCAGATTTAGAACACGGGTCCGAAACCTTACTATAATCCAATGTTATGCGCCAACCGATGCTGCCGATCTGCAAGACAAAGAGAACTTCTACAGTCAACTCAATGCCGTCGTAGATAGAATTCCGAAGGGTGATATCAAGATCTGTTTGGGCGACTTCAATGCGAAGATCGGATCCGACAACTCGAACCATGAGCGCATTATAGGACGCTATGGTCTCGGAGAAATGAGCGAAAACGGAAAGCTGTTCGCAGAGTTTTGTGGTAATAACGACATGGTGATCGGGGGATCGCTCTTCCCTCATCGACCGGTTCACAAGGTCACGTGGGTCTCCCGTGACGGCTTTACAGAAAATCAAATCGACCACATCTGCATCAGCCGAAAATGGAAACGGAGCCTTCTTGATGTACGGAATAAACGTAGTGCCGATATCGCATCTGATCATCACCTCCTCATCGGCGAAATACGCCTGCGCATTGCGCGGATTCGTCGGCAGGAGGAAAGAGTTGGACGACGATTCAACACACGCCGACTGGAAGATGCCACGGTGAAACGGTCCTTCGTTGAAGAACTGGAGACGCGTGCTGCAGATATTCCGGAAGGTGGCAGCGTGGAAGACCAATGGACCGCCATCACGAATGCCTTCATCGCCACCAGCGAGAACAATCTGGGCGAACTGTGCACCCAGAGAAAACAATGGATCACCGATGAGACCTGGAGAAAGATAGAGGAGCGAAGAGAAGCCAAAGCCGCGATAAAGCGATCGAAAACCAGAGGAGCCAAAGTCTTAGCCCGTCAATGATACGCGGCTCTTGAGAAGGAAGTAAAACGCTCATGTCGACGGGACAAGCGAGCGTGAGCAGACTCTCTGGCCGACGAAGGAGAGAGAGCTGCCGCAACCGGGGACATTCGCCTCCTCTACGATATCTCACGACGCTTAAGCGGGGCGAAGATGAATGCAACGATGCATGTGAAAGATGCGAATGATCAGTTATTGACCGACCCAACTGACCAGCTGAAACGCTGGTTCGAGCACTTCGAACAACTTTTTCAAGTGCCAGCCAGGCCATCACCACCTCGGCATGATCTGCCTAGGATCCGACGTATAACACGCGTCAATACCGAAGCTCCATCACTGCTAGAGATTCAAACAGCCATCCAAAGCATGAAATCGAATAAATCCCCAGGGGTCGACCGCATATCAGCCGAGATGCTCAAAGCTGACCCCAAGACATCCGCTCAACTACTGCATGGTTTATTTCGTAATATCTGGGACACCGCAACTTTCCCGGTCGACTGGATGCAAGGTATCTTAGTGAAGGTGCCCAAAAAGGGTGACCTGGCTGTATGCGATAACTGGCGAGGCATTATGTAGCTGTGTACCGTTCTCAAAGTTCTGTGCAAAATTATCCAAGCCCGGATTCAAGAGAAGATCGATGCCACTCCGCATCATTCTGGAGCAGGTCAACGAATTCCAAGAGTCCCTTTGCTTGGTATTCATTGACTACGAAAAAGCTTTCGACCGTCTCAATCACGAGAATATGTGGGGCGCCCTGAGACACAAGGGAGTTCCTGAGAAAATCATCGGCCTCATCGAGGCACAGTACGAGGCCTTCTCGTGTAGAGTACTGCACAATGGGGTCTTGTCCGACCCTATCCGGGTCGTAGCTGGTGTGAGGCAAGGATGTATTCTATCACCGTTACTGTTCCTCATCGTAATCGACGAGATTCTGGTAGGTGCGATTGACCGTGAACCAAACCGCGGGCTGTTATTGCAGCCTTTAACCATGGAGCACCTAAACGGCTTCGAATTGGCTGATGACGTTGCACTCCTCGCACAACGGCGCTCTGATATGCAGAGTAAATTCAACGACCTTGCTGAGCGCTCCTCTTCGGCAGGTTTAGTCATAAACGTCAACAAAACCAAATCGTTGGATGTAAACACGGTGACTCCTTAATTATCTCAATTTTATTTTGTTGCCCCCTCAAAATATTATTTTTTGGCAAAAAAAATCCTAGGGAGGGGGAGAGACAAAATAGATTTTAAATATTTGTATCGGCCTAATCAGGACTTGAAAGGATCTTTTTGAACAGAATTCAATTCATAATTTGACAAATTTCTTACCATTTTTAGGACAAATATTGTTTTTTTTTATAAGATTGTGTAAGGATTGCTCAGAAGCATGACATACATCTTTCCTACGATTATCAAACATTTTTCCAAGCTTCCAGTAGAGGTCATGGATCACAGAAATTTGTATAAATATTCAATCAATTCATTTGATTTTTTTATTAACACTCAGAAATGGATATGGATCTACCAATTCAAAGCAAACATCCAAGAAATGGTATGATTGTCTGAAAATCTTTATGGGAGCTAAGAATTTATGACGGAGCAGATCTGTTTGTGGTTCCTCGGTTTTCAATGAATCTTTCGAAGTTTGTAGAAAACTTTTTTCCGTGGGCTTCTTATAATCCATTTAAACGAACTTTATTTAACTATTATTGATTGTTGATTGTTGCCTCTGGAAAACTTTTAGACCAAAGATGTTTTCGATCATTTAGTAATCTGGGTTCGATAATTTAGAAGTGTGTCTATTACTCATTCCAGAGGCTGAATTCCAAAATGTGTAGTATGGTGAAATTCTAGTGCGAAGGTTTTCTCCAACTCTGCCTAGTAGTTCGTTGTTTGCACTAATTGCAGCAACTAAAACTAAATGATTGATATTTTGTTATCATCTATTGTAAGTTATTATTATTTTTATTATTTAATCAGACTAAGGCCGAAGTGGCCTGTGCGGTATATAAGAGTCTTCTCCATTCGGCTCGATCCATGGCTACACGTCGCCAACCACGCAGTCTACGGAGGGTCCGCAAGTCATCTTCCACCTGATCGATCCACCTTGCCCGCTGCGCACCTCGCCTTCTTGTGCCCGTCGGATCGTTGGCGAGAACCATTTTCACCGGGTTACTGTCCGACATTCTGGCTACGTGCCCGGCCCATCGCAGTCGTCCGATTTTCGCGGTGTGAACGATGGATGGTTCTCCCAACAGCTGATGCAATTCGTGGTTCATTCGCCTCCTCCACGTACCGTCCGCCATCTGCACCCCACCATAGATGGTACGCAGCACTTTCCTTTCGAAAACTCCAAGTGCGCGTTGGTCCTCCACGAGCATCGTCCAGGTCTCGTGTCCGTAGAGGACTACCGGTCTAATTAGCGTTTTGTAGATAGTCAGTTTGGTACGGCGGCGAACTCTATTCGATCGGAGCGTCTTGCGGAGTCCAAAGTACGTACGATTTCCAGCCACTATGCGTCTCCGAATTTCTCTGCTGGTGTCATTTTCGGCAGTTACCAGTGAGCCCAAGTACACAAATTCTTCTACCACCTC
This sequence comes from Armigeres subalbatus, assembly GCF_024139115.2. Lineage (NCBI taxonomy): Eukaryota > Metazoa > Arthropoda > Insecta > Diptera > Culicidae > Armigeres > Armigeres subalbatus. The sequence continues at coordinate 121,663,522 of NC_085140.1, forward strand.
GATTTCGTCACCACCGATGCAAACTCGCGGTGGGTGGCTCACATTGTCTTCTCTTGAACCTCTTCCTATCATGTACTTCGTCTTCGACGTGTTGATGACTAGTCCGATCCGCTTAGCTTCCTCTTCAGTCTGATGTAGGCTTCCTCCATCTTCTCAAAGTTACGTGCCATAATATCTATGTCGTCGGCGAAACCAAATAGCTGGACGGACTTATTGAAAATTGTACCACTCGTGTTATTCCCTGCTCTTCGTATTACCCCTTCCAAAGCGATGTTGAATAGCAGACACGAAAGACCATCACCTTGCCGTAACCCTCTGCGGGTTTCGAAGGGACTCGAGAATGCCCCTGAAACTCGAACTACGCACATCACCCGATCCATCGTCGCTTTGATCAACCGTGTCAGTTTATCCGGAAAACCATGTTCGTGCATTAGCTGCCATAGCTGGTCCTGATCGATTGTATCATATGCGGCTTTGAAGTCGATGAATAGATGATGTGTGGGCACGTTGTATTCGCGGCATTTCTGCAGTACTTGGCGAATGGCGAACACCTGGTCCGTGGTGGAGCGTTCGCCCATAAAACCCGCCTGGTACTGCCCCACGAACTCCCTTGCAGTTGGTGCTAGTCGACGGCATAAAATTTGGGAGAGTACCTTGTAGGCGGCGTTCAGCAATGTGATTGCGCGGTAGTTGCTACAATCCAGCTTATCGCCCTTTTTGTAGATGGGACACACGACACCTTCCATCCACTCCTGCGGCAAAACTTCCTCCTCCCAAATCTTGGTAATGACCCAGTGCAGCGCTCTAGCCAGTGCCTCACCACCGTGTTTAAATAGCTCTCCTGGTAGTTGGTCAACCCCAGGGCTTTGTTGTTCTTCAGTCGGCCAATCTCCTCCTGGATTTCCTGGAGATCTGGAGCCGGTAGAATTATGTCCTGCGCGCGTTCTCCCAGGTCCATCACCATACCGCCATCTTCGTCTGCCACATCGCCATTCAGGTGTTCTTCGTAGTGCTGCCGCCACCTTTGGATCACCTCACGCTCGTTCGTAAGAAGGTTCCCGTTTATGTCCTTACACATATCAGGCTGTGGCACGTGGCCCTTAGGTGAACGGTTTAACTTCTCATAGAACTTTCGTGTGTTATTAGCGCGGTACAGTTGCTCCGTTTCTTCACGGTCTCGATCTTCCTGCTGGCGCTTTTTCCTCCGGAAAATCGAGTTTTGTCTGTTCCGCGCCTGTTTATATCGTGCCTCGTTCGCCCTCGTGCGGTGTTGCAGCAATCTCGCCCATGCTGCATTCTTCTCTTCCACTAACTGCTCACATTCGCCGTCATACCAGTCGTTTCTCTGACCCGGGGGCACCGTTCCAAGTGCAGCGGTTGCGGTGCTACCAATGGCGGATCGAATATCTCTCCAGCCATCTTCAAGAGACGCTGCGCCTAGCTGCTCTTCCGTTGGAAGTGCCACTTCCAGCTGCTGCGCGTATTCTTGGGCTAGTCTACCATCTTGTAGCCGCCCAATGTTAAGCCGCGGCGTCCGACTTCGACGCGTGTTGTACACCGTCGAGAGTTTTGAGCGCAGGCATACTGCAACGAGGTAGTGGTCGGATTCCATATTCGCACTGCGGTAAGTGCGGACGTTCGTGATGTCGGGGAAGAATTTACCGTCGATTAGAACGTGGTCGATTTGGTTTTCCGTTTCTTGGTTAGGTGATCTCCATGTGGCCTTGTGGATATTTTTGCGGGGAAAGAAGGTGCTTCGGACTACCATTCCGCGGGAGGCTGCGAAGTTTATGCATCGTTGGCCGTTGTCATTCGATACGGTGTGCAGACTATCCGGTCCGATGACCGGTCTATACATTTCCTACCTTCCTACCTGAGCGTCCCGCTTTGACGTCCCGCAGTGAGCATCCATCATATGTCTGCTCCAGCTATGCGTAGAACGCTTCTTTCTCGTCGTCGGGTCTCCCTTCGTGTGAGCAGTGCACGTTGATGATGCTATAGTTGAAGAAACGGCCTTTAATCCTCAGCTTGCACATCCTTGCGTTGATTGGCTGCCACCCAATCACGCGTTGGCGCATCTTACCCAGCACTATGAAGCCGGTTCCCAGCTCGTTGGTGGTGCCACAGCTTTGGTAGAAGGTAGCCGCTCGATGCCCGCTTTTCCACACTTTCTGTCCTGTCCAGCAAATCTCCTGCAGCGCCACGACGTCGAAGTTGCGGGGATGTAATTCATCGTAGATCATCCTGTCGCAACCTGCGAAACCTAGCGACTTGCAATTCCATGTTCCAAGCTTCCAATCGTGATCCTGTATTCGTCGCCCAGGTCTTTGCCGATTATATCGAGTCGCATTATCTCTTATATTGTTCGTAATGATTGGTTTTCTAGGCGGCTTATTGGGCCAGCGCAAACCTCCTGTCTCGTCGGAGGGCCGTCGTGTCAGGGCTGTTTAGCGTCCCACCTAACACCAGGACTTGGGCTTGTGCGCTTTGAGCGGCACACGGTCGCTTTGGTGGGGCCTACTTGCGGATACATGCAGCTTTTTATAGAGGTTTAACAGGGCCCACTGTCAAACCCCACCACATCCTAGGCAAGCCCCACAACTCGCAGATGGCCTGGGAAGGGATCGTCAAGCCCTTGGACATAGTCCCTGCTGCCTATTGTAAGTTACTGCAACTAGCATTTTAACTTCGTTTTAGTTGAATTTGAAGAATGACTTGGCAGAGTTGTAGAAAAACCTCCACGCTAAAAGTCCAGCGTACAACACATTTTGGAATTTGGCCTGTGGTATGAGTTATTGACAAACTAAATGATCGAGAACATACTTGCTTTAAACATCCTGAGCTCTATCGGTCCTAAAGTCCTAAGGAACAATTAGAGCTCTATTCCTTTAGAATCCCAGAAACGTCTATGACTATTCTAAACACTCCGATTAACTTTGAAATCACCGTTTGATAATGCACAGATTCTTGCCAGGCGATGACTTCATATGTTCCTACCATAATCATGGGCAGGACAATGCTTTGACTGACCCACCCAGGCAAATTCATGCGTAGGACATGTCTTACTTGTCCCACCCACTCCCGGCGCCACTGTAACGTTGAAGGATCCCTTTAGTGACGTCCGTACGTCTAGGTACCTTGGCTAGCTCACCTCTTCTGCTATCTCTCAGGGTCGGCAACCGGCCTCGGGAGAACTCTTGAACACTACCACTTACCGATTATAGAAAACGATGAACTACCACATATTCGAACAAGGCCACATCCATATGCTCTTTCGTTTTGACGTAGAACTACGTCTGTCTTTTCAATATTGGGGTACACTTTACGATTGCACAAAATCGAAAAACGTCACGAAAATATGATAGACTTTGATCGTTAATATCTCAGCCGTTTCTCGATGGATTTTTAATTTTTTTGGACCATTCAATCAAGGAAGAGTCAACGCTCCATACCCGATGTACACTGAAATCGTTTTTTACGCGGTTATTTTTAAACAAATCGCCTTTTATGCGATTTTTTTTCATACGAATTTTGGGAGTTCCGCGGCTTATTAAGATTTATTATGGGATTTAACCAGTTTTTTACGTTGTTTTAATTCACGCGGCCCATATCCTCCGCGTAAGAACCGGCTCCAGTGTGTTACAATATTTATTTAAGGTAATATTTACTATTGAAAACTTGCTACTAGTTTAGCAATCGGTTTCGGTGAATTAGTTAAATAATCTAAGTGCAGCGCAAGCTTCTTCTTCCATAGCACTACATTCCAACTGGAACTTGGTCTGCTTTTTAACTTAGTAATCTATTAGAATTTTTTAGTTATTAATTGAAAGCTTTCTATGTCCACCATTGCATTAGTATGCATCTTGTGTGGCAAATACAATGGATACACTATGCCAAGAATCTTCCTCACCCGAAAACATCCTAGATCGGATCGAGAATCGATCTCGCCATCTCCAGATTTTGCGCCTTTGTTCGCAAGGCTAACTGGAGACCTCAAGCCGGCATAGATGTCAAATAATGCAACTTACAGGGTTTTTAGCTGGTGCAGTTCGTTTCTGCTAACTTACACGCGCATTTTCTCTGGAAAACTTGGTTTGACGGCAGCTTCCGACTTACGTCTATTGATGCCATTAGAGGGGCTCGTAATCTTCTTCGCTGCTGCAGTGGATGCGTTCTGGGAAACATTCTTCAGTTCGTTTATGCTAATTCCTAGGTGTCTGCCGGAGTAAACGCAAAGCCCGACGCAACTCACGTGAAGGAATAATAATTCTTATGAATAAACTGCCAAATTTCTTTGGCGCGTCTACTCTATCTTCCTCCAAAGGGTAACCATCAAACGCCGTTGGCAGTCCAGCTTTCACGATGGGCTTTTCTGTAATGAGCCACGGGGTGTTTAGACAGACTTAGTGGCGGGTGCTTAGTCTAAGTATCTGCTCCAGTTTGCGTCGGTTACGATTGCAGCGGTACACTATAAGCCAGGGTTGTGCAGAATCATTCTCATACGATAATTATTGGAATTATCATTTTATAACTTCTCAGGTGTGAAACGTAGGCGAGTTGTTATCGGCGATAACTTTCCAAATTTTGGAATCGATTAATTTTAATGTAAACATAACTAACAACAGTTTAATGTGAACAATGCAGTTCAATCGGAATCGGATGATTGGCATTGTGTTTTTGTGTTATGTAGGCAAATAAGTTCAAAAGTAGCATATACCAATGTTTCGAATCGAAGTTTTTATCAATCGATAATTTGGATATGTGATACGCTTGAGAGTGTTTCTCATCCTCGATTATTTGAAAATTTATTTTTATCATCCTTTTCAAATGTGGTTTTAAAAATTATAAGGTTCGTAATGCTCACTCAATCTCAGTAGCACAGGATAAACAACGAAAACAGATGCACCCTGGGCTTGAAAAATGCTTGCTTCGGTCTCATCGAACGGAAGAGTCGAAAACCTGTACATTACACAAAGCTACGTAGTTCAACGTCACCTTTGCGTATAACCCGATTGGGCTGGACCTTGGAGTTTTTTTTAAGATTAAGTGAGATAAGAGAGATTGATTTGAACAGTTTATTCGGGTTCTTAGCTACAAAGAGAGAGAGGGGGTTCGTTGCAGCGCTGTTCGGTGATGTTGGGGCCCTTCTTTGGATGGCTGGGATAGACACGTACCTTGGAATCGGGGTTCGATTACTATGACGTTGTGTTGGTCCATTCGTTCGGAACCAACGATGATTTTGCGGAGATGTGTGCCGTCGGCGGGGAATTCTGCTCTTGTGGATCCTCGATAATAGCATGGCTGTTACAGCGGACTGAATAGCGGTGGAAGTTTGACCAACCTGGGCGTCATGACATAGCACGCCCATAGCACCGATTAGGATGGCGCGTTAAACAACAGCGGCTGCCGAAAAACATATCAAGATTTTCTTGCACTTTCTCGCGGTCATTGACCGCACTGAGATCACGGCTACGTCCTGGCTAAGGATCTTCCGCTTCACCACTCGCTGTCTCGTCGTTATCAATTGCTTTCGACTGCTTCCACTGATTATCCACACGATACTCCTCACATCATCTATCCAAAAACCCCATTCGCCTCCAAAAATCCATTTTTGTCCCCTTTTCATTTATCAGCTATCTGTCCTCTTCCATCGGATCTAGTAGGGCTGTCATTTCTAAAAAGCTAATTTTGTTCCGAATTCGATCGTCCCCTCAATAGCATTATATTTTATAAAGGCGGTGTTCAAACTTAGGGTTTTTTTTAACAATTCTAGAAGGATTTTAATTTAAATTTACTCGCAGATACTAATTTAATTTATTTATCAAGCTTATCGTAAAATAACAATTGTGAGCTCTAATGGATGCTTATTGTTTCGATTTTTGCGAAATCGGTAACAAACGAAGAGACGGCCGGTGCACACATGCCTACGGACACTTTTACGGCCGACATGGTGAAGCCGACTAACAGGCAGCCTAAGGTAAACCGACCCAAGGATGGCAAGTGGTGTCGTGGAGAAAATTCTGTTCATAAGGATAGGAATGACGTGACTGATCCGTTACTCGTCTGGAAAGGCTTGATTTACCAGATTGAGGAATACAAGTTTTGCGGCAGAAAGAAGGTTTTCAGCATAGGATACCCTATTCCACGCGAGCCGAGTGCAGAGTGTAAAATAATCAATTTTTTTTGGTGAAGTTCACCTTTCTTCACTTGTCAGCTCACTTCCAGACACATTCATAGTCGGCTCTGGACTGTCAATATTCGATTGAATATTAGTCATTGAATATTTATGCACATTTATCAAATTTATAAATTATCTGAAATCTGAACCCGTTTTAAATGAGTAAAGTAATTTATCACATAGAACTGAATCCGATTTTCATCAGCGAGGCACTTTCAACGGTAAAAAATCAACAGAAACAATCCTAATTATGTTTTTTTCTGCACATAGTAAGCACACTCAGTGACAGTCGAATGAATGAGTTGGTGGAGTAGTCGTCTGAATATGTCATTCTATGTTTTGAATATTCATGCGATGTTTATCAAAATTCGGACTGAATTTGCTTCATGAAGATGAATATTTTAAGCTCTGGCCAGGAGACTTGACTGCGTTGCTTCTGACAAGAGCGAAGGAAAGCTTGGCGATCGAAACGGAAAAGGAAGGTTTATTAGGGAACTTAGCAGGTCTGGCAGGACTCGAAGGTTTTGCAGTGCCAGGGCCATATTGACTATGTAAATACTTCTTTTGGATAGCTCCGGCGTATCTACCCTAAGGTTCGGTACGCACTTTCTACGGGCGAACACACAGCTAACCAAGCAACTTGAAATACAAGCGGACCAAAGACCTTTAGAACCCTCTTCCAGAGCGTTAAATTGACAACCACAGCAGAATAAGCTTAAACATCTATTTATTCTAAATTTACTACACTAGAAAAACAAAGTAATCGGGTTCTCGATGCGGCCTTTCGGTATCCGTTGGGGCCCATAGCTATGTGACCATGCATAAGAGATATAGAGAGAAGTTGGCCGATAGGCGGTTACCATTGCAGCTTTTCGTGGTGGATACCAGCAGCCCACTCTTGGCGACTTCTGTCTTCGTTCCGACGTTCCGCGTGCTCACCTCCGGTGATGACTGATCAGATTTTGGACTCATTTGGAGTCACTAGAGCACGTTCAATACGATGTTGAATATTTTCATTATGTTTACATTGTCGTATGATGTCATTGAATTTTCCATGATCTCCATTGAGTATGAAAATTTTGAAAATATCTCTTTTCGATATACAATGAGGTCGCTTTTTACGCAGAATTTGGAATATTGCAAAGGAATTATTATTTTCTAACTCGTATCAGCAAATAAAAGATTAAACTAGTTTATTTATAAAGATTCTCGATCATGGATTCAAGGAAACAAGCTGCGAAATGTAGAAAACTTTGTTCATGTGGCAACCCTGCCCATCACGCCATGCAATAAAGATTCAAGAAGCATCGGTGCTAATTGAAAGCAAGATTACTCGCTCCATTTGTAGCGTTTGTTCTGTAGAAGTTGGTGGATGCTTCCATCTTCTACTTTCAACAGATGATTTGAAATGTGTCTGATTCGGCAACGGTTTGATTGCTATCTGAGAAAATAGCAACAGAATACGACTGAACCTAGAGCAAATTTACTGAGAACAATCAATTCAATTTATTTATCAACTTTTTGGAATTTATCTCATTGGTTGAATTTGGACCACGTTCGGTCAGATATGGAATTTATTTTATTAGATTTGTGAGCTTCTCTTAAATGCGAGACATTTGAGTATAATTGCTATTGTGAATATGTATTATTTTAAAATCTTTGCAAAAGTCGATATTGACTTGGTTTTGTAATTGACATTATACGTTCTTTGAAATTATTAATGTTAACAATTCCATTAAATGATAAAAT